>NC_079193.1:44900432-45137932 GCF_029499605.1 Hyla sarda
ATTCAGCACGCATGCCGTGCAAATACCGAGGGGGATCATTAGACCCCCCATGTCAGCGATCGGCGCAAATCGCAAGTGAATTCACACTTGCGATTTGCGTGATTCCGGGTCATTACGGGTCTATGGTGACCCGATTACCCGGAATATAAGGGGGATCGCGGGTGTCTAAGACACCCACAATCCCCCTGAAGAGATAGGAGTGAGGTGGCAGGGGTGCCACCCCTCCAATCCCTGCTATTGGTGGTCTAGAAGCGACCACCAATAGCAGATCGGGGGGGGGGGGTTAACTTTCGTTTTCCCCGTCCTGCCCACCCACAATCGGCGGGGCAGGACGGGGAAACGACGGGAACCGGCGCCGAAGATCCACTTACCGATCCAGGTGAGGCGGAGGCTGCGGGCGACGGAGATCGGCGGGCGGCGATGACGTGCGGCTGGATCCGACGGAACCTGGTGAGTTGCCTAGCAACATCTGCAGGGAACAGTTTGAGACCATTATACAGTGGTCTCTGACTGTAGCCCTCCAGATGTTGCAAAACTACAACTCCTAGCATGCCCACACAACTGTTTGCTGTCTGGGCAAGCTGGGATTTGTAGTTTTGCAGCATCTGGAGGGCCACAGTTTGCAGTGGTCTCTATACTGTAGCTCTCCAGATGTTGCAAACCTGCAAATCCCAGCATGCTGGGAATTGTAGTTGCGATCCCTCCAGCTGTTTTATAACTACATCTCCCAGCATGCCATTCGGTGATCAGTACATGCTGGGAGTTGTAGTTTTGCAACAGCTGGAGGCACACTGGTTGGAAAATATTGAGTTAGATAACAGAACCTAACTGAAGGTTTTCCAACCAGTGTGCCTCCAGCTGTTGCAAAAGTACAACTCCCAGCCTGCACGGTCTGTCAGTACATGCTGGGAGTTGTAGTTTTGAAACAGCTGAAGGTTTGCCCCCCCCCCCATGTGAACGTACAGGGTACATTCACACGGGCAGGCTTACAGTAAGTTTTCTGCTTCAAGTATGAGCTGCGGCAAATTTTTCGCCGCAGCGCAAACTCCTAGCAGGGAACTCACTGTAAACCGCCGCCAGTGTGAATGTACCCTAAAAACACTACACTACACTACACTAGCACATAATAAAGGGTAAAACACTATATATACACCCCCTTACACTGTTCCCCCCAATAAAAATGAAAAACGTATTGTATGGCAGTGTTTCCAAAACGGAGCCTCCAGCTGTTGCAAAACAACAACTCCCAGCATTTCTGGACAGCCACTGACTGTCCAGGCATGCTGGGAGTTTAGCAACAGCTGGAGGCACCCTGTTTGGGAATCACTGGCTTTTTCTCCTTTTACCCCTTATGAAAAGGTGAAGTTGGGGTCTACACCAGCATGTTAGTGTAAAAAAATTAATTTTTTACACTAACATGCTGGTGTTGCCCTATACTTTTCATTTTGACAAGAGTTAAAGGGAAAAAAAGCCCAACAAAATTTGTAATGCAATTTCTCCCGACTACGGAGATACCCCATATGTGGGCGCAAAGTGCTCTGGGGGCGCACAACAAGGCCCAGAAGGGAGAGTGCACCATGTACATTTGAGGTGATTTGCACAGGGGTGGCTGATAGTTACAGCGGTTTTGACAAACGCAAAAAAAAAAAACACATGTGACCCCATTTCAAAACTACTCCCCCCACAAAATGTAATGAAAACTTTGTACAGCCCATTGTTCCAAAGATCTGACAGACACCAGTGGGGGGTAAATGCTCACTGTACCCCTTGTTACGTTCCTCAAGGGGTCTAGTTTCTAAAATGGTATGCCACGTGGGGGTTATTTTGCTGTCCTGGCACCATAGGGGCTTCCTAAATGCGACATGCCCCCCGAGCAAAATTTGCTCTCCAAAAGCTAAATGTGACTTCTTCTCTTCTGAGCATTGTAGTTCGCCTGTAGTGCACTTCAGGTCCACTTATGGTACCTTCATACTCAGAAGAGATGGGGTTACAAATTGTGGGGGGTATTTTCTGCTATTAACCCTTGGAAAAATGTGAAATTTTGGGGGAAACACACATTGTAGTGAAAATTATTATTTTTTTTTTTTTGCATATGCAAAAGTCGTGAAACACCTGTGGGGTATTAAGGCTCACTTAATTCCTTGTTACGTTCCTCAAGGGGTCTAGTTTCCAAAATGGTATGGCATGTGTTTTTTTTTTTTTTTTTTTTTTTTTTTTTGCTGTTCTGGCACCATAGGGGCTTTCTAAATGCAACATGCCCCCCAAAAACCATTTCAGAAAAATGTACTCTCCAAAATCCCCTTGTCGCTACTTCCCTTCTGAGCCCTCTACTGTGCCCACCGAACACTTTACATAGACATATGAGGTATGTGCTTACTCAAGAGAAATTGGGCTACAAATACAAGTATAAATGTTCTCCTTTTACCCCTTGTAAAAATTCAAAAATTGGGTCTACAAGAACATGCGAGTGTAAAAAATGAAGATTGTGAATTTTCTCCTTCACTTTGCTGCTATTCCTGTGAAACACCTAAAGGGTTAAAACGCTGACTGAATGTCATTTTGAATACTTTGGGGGGGTGCAGTTTTTATAAAGGGGTCATTTGTGGGGAATTTCTAAGATGAAGACCCTTCAAATCCAGTTCAAACCTGAACTGGTCCCTGAAAAATAGTGAGTTTGAAAATTTTGTGAAAAATTTGAAAATTGCTGCTGAAATTTGAAGCCCTCTGGTGTCTTCCGAAAGTAAAAACTTGTCAATTGTATGATGCAAACATAAAGTAGACATATTGTATATGTGAATCAAAAAACTAAATTTGGAATATCCATTGTCCTTACAAGCAGAGAGCTTCAAAGTTAGAAAAATGCAAACATTTCTAATTTTTCATCAAATTTTTGGATTTTTCACCAAGAAAGGATGCAAGTTACCACAAAATTCTACCACTATGTTAAAGAAGAATATGTCACAAAAAAACTATCTCGGAATCAGAATGATAACTAAAAGCATCCCAGAGTTATTAATGTTTAAAGTGACAGTGGTCAGATGTGCAAAAAACGCTCTGGTCCTAAGGTGTAAAATGGCCTGGTCCTTAAGGGGTTAAGCTCAGGGGCTCAGATCAGATCATTGAACTAACACCCTTGTTCTCTGTGCTTCCTTACACCATTCATCTGTTACTTGTAGAAATATATTCAAAGTTAAAGCTCCCCACAAAGCTGCACCCTCATACATCTCCATTGTCATCAACTCAGTTGCACACTTGGTTAATCCCATAAACTATAATGCTCGCTCTTCCTTTATTACAAATCCTCACTCCCATCTTTCTGCCCCGGACTATTGGACTTGCTACTCACATTTCCAGTTTTAAGTGGGTCTTGAAACTTAATATTTTCAAAGAGGCCTGTGTCACATAACCATAATCTATGGCCTATACACAACCTAATCGTAGATATCTCCACTACACTATACAATGCCCTCAACTGCCCCTGTATGTAGAATCCCCCCCCCCATGTAAGTAGTTTCCCCCCTGCATATGGGGCACCTTGTAGTTTCCCCCTGTAGTTAGCTTTCCCCCTGTATATATGTCCCCCTGTTTGTATTTTTCCCCCGGAAGATAGCTTTCCCTCTGTATATATTGCCCTGTGTAGGTAGCTATCTTTATGTATACAGGGCCCCCTGTAGGTATCTTTCCCCCCTGTAGGTAGCTTTCCCCCTATATATGGGGCCCCCTGTATGTATCTTTACCCCTGTAGTTAGTGTGGTGGACCACCGGTGTATGGCGGGAACACAGGTGTAGTGGTGTAGGTGGCAGGATCAGATGGTATTAACCCCGGGGGCAAGATGTTGTTAATCCCTAGTGTTCATGACGCCAGAATGGTTTTTGGTACCGGAACAACACGAACGGTATCATCGCTATTCCAATGGCTAGTTAAGGAAAGGAGAGTCCACAACCAGTTATGGTTTAACGGAGTTTAACCTGTTAAGGACCCAGGGAGTACCTGTACGCCCTGAGTCCGCTCACGATCTATAACGCGGGTCGGGCCCGGCCTCTAACAACGGGCAGGACCCGTGGCTAATAGTGTGCGGCATTGATCGCGCTGACGCATGCTGTTAACCCTTTAGACGTGCCGTTCAAAGTTGAACGCCGTGTCTAAAATGAAAGTGAAACCATGCCGGTTAGCTCAGGGAGCCGTTCGGGATAGCCGTGGTGAAATCGCTGCAGCCCGAACAGCTTACAGGACAGCAGGAGGGTCCCTACCTGCCTCCTCGCTGTCCGATCGCCGAATGACTGCTCAGCACCTGAGATCCAGGCATGAGCAGTCAAGTGGCAGAATCATCGATCACTGGTTTCCTATGAGAAACCAGTGATCAATGTGAAAGATCAGTGTGTGCAGTGTTATAGCTCCCTATGGGAGCTATAACACTGCAAAAAAAAGTGGAAAAAAAAGTGAATAAAGATCATTTAACCCCTCCCCTATTAAAAGTTTGAATCACCCCCCTTTTCCCATAAAAAAAACATAAAAATAAACATATGTGGTATCGCCGCGTGTGGAAATGTCCAAATTGTAAAAATATATCGTTAATTAAACCACACGGTCAATGGCGTGCGCGCAAAAAAAATCCAAAGTTCAAAATAGTGCATTTTTGGTCACTTTTTATATCATGAAAAAATGGACAATAAGTCCTATCAATGCAAAAATGGTACCGCTAAAAACTTCAGATCACGGCGCAAAAAATGAGCCCTCAAACCGCGCCATACACGGAAAAATAAAAAAGTTATAGGGGTCAGAAGATGACAATTTTAAACGTATACATTTTCCTGCATGTAGTTTTGATTTTTTCCAGAAGTACGACAAAATTAAACCTACATAAGTATGGACCTACAGAATAAAAAGAAGGTGTCATTTTTACCGAAAAATGTACTATGTAGAAACGGAAGCCCCCAAAATTTACAAAATGGCGTTTTTTTTTTCAATTTTGTCTCACATTGATTTTTTTTCCGTTTCGCCGTAGATTTTTTGGTAAAATGACTGACGTCATTACAAGTAGAATTGGTGGCGTAAAAAATAAGCCATAATATGGATTTTTAGGTGAAAGATTGAAAGAGTTATGATTTTTTAAAGGTAAGGAGGAAAAAACGAAAATGCTGCATAACATAACATGTGATAGACTTACAGGTCCTTCATACAACCTCTCACAGGTCCTCTGCTGTGTCTATACATTAGGATCTTGTATATACTTTAAAGCAGTATACACAACATTCTGGAAACCACAGGGGGAGACCCTTCAGGGGAGCCCCCAGGTAATTCCCCTAAGGGTAGTACAGGACCATGTCCTGTACTGGGACATCAAAAAAACCCTACTTGACACAAGTCGTCCTCGACGTAGGTGCTGTCAGAGTTGAGGGACGAAGTAGCCGCGGGGCCAGATGCAGTCTTGAGGCATTTTGAGATAACAAACATCCATTTCAGGCTGGTGAAATAACGGATAACATTAGAGTCTTTGTATAAATTATCCATACACGCTCTGACTTGTGGTTGAACAGGATTAGTGAAGATGTATAACTTTTCTTTGAGGGCCTTTGACTATGCATATAACAACTGGATTATGCATTTTAATTAACTATGCACAACATGACATTTTGACTATGCAACAACGTATGTAACATACTATGCATGACTAGACTATATACTGTACAATACATTGTATACACGACTAGACTTAGAACTTTAAACTTTTCGGATTGGATTGCCTGCGGCTCTCTGCCCAATGCCTTGTCTACTGGGGTCCCTTGGCATTTAAAACACATCTCCCCAGAACACTATTATTAGTTTATTCTAGACATTTTTATGCTAGATAACTGACACAGATAACATTTTGACATTTCTGTTACCTTGTATTGACTATGTGCATTACTTTAGTATCAGGAGTACTTTCTGGCCAGAAAAGGATCCTGCGCACGAACATAATGATATATGACATTAGATACATTTGACATACGACATTGAGTAGACTGTGAAATGTTGAGTGCTACAGTACTACTGTATGTGACTGAGGTATACAATACTTATGTGTACTTTTTATGTGTACATTATGTGTACTGTTTATGTGTACTTAATATGTACAAGATGCTGGTGAAGGGGTGACATGTGTTCCTCCCAACTGTATCAGGATAAACCCCTGTAAAGAGAAAACCAGACATCAGTGAAGACTGTACACAGTGACTTTTAGTGTACAATAACATATATACATTTTATTTGGCATTGAGAACCCAATATAGGACCATAACATTAGGATCACGCCATTTCAGTGTACCTCCGTAACCACTTTTACTGAACCACAATATATTACTCTGAATATTTACACAACAGTTCATGTACTGCTCAGTAGTCCATGTACATAAGGAGTTCATGGTCCAGTCAACTCATGGTCCCGGTTCTGAGGAGACTGGTATGCAGCTATATAGAATCTCCTACACCAAGGAGTCTCTCGGGCGGAGCCGGGCACATTACCTACTAAGGTTGGTTGCAAACAAAATAACTTTTCTTGACAAATTCTTGTCAGGCATCTTGAACTGTTGCAGGAACCTGTGCTACTGCACAACAGTCAGTCTTGTGACTAAGTCTGGTTATTTATACTGTACACAAAGTTACTATACCAGTGGTTGGTGGATTATAAGTAGCTCCTGCACTCGCCTGATATGGTTATCTTGTTAGGGGTACAGGTCTGCACTGGTTTAGTTTGTGTTAGACAGGGACTTGTTTTGGGGACAGATCATGCGAAGACAGACAGGGGTGCAATCAGTTCCCTGCCCGAAGAGGATTTAGACCGAGCAGCAAAAGCTAGTGCGGTTTTTGGAACTGAACTACCTAGCACCTCTGTGTCTGCTTCGCAGGACTTCATCAACCTGATGAGAAGCCTTGAGAATGTGAAAATCAAGGAGATGAAAACATGGTGGGACTTCAAGGCATTGTCCACTTATCTGGATAAAGATATGGTGCCCCATGGATTACGTCTAAAGAAAAGACCCACAAGAGTGTTTTCTTCCACCTTCCAAAATAAATGGGACTCAGCCCTTTTAGACTGCTCCAAAAAGATTATAGGTTATATTGTGGAAGAAGAGGAGTTGGAACTCAATAATCTCCAAGCAGAAATAAAAAAAACTGCAGGAGGATTTGGAACCGTATCGTGAGACGGAGGGATATAAAAAGATGGACTTAAAAATCACTGAAAAAATTAAAACCATGGAGAATGCAATAATGGATACTAAAAAGGAAAAGTTTACCCGAGACCTAACAGATTATAGAGAGGACTCAGTTCTCTCATGGACTAATACAAGAAGCCCATCTGAACCATCAACCCCACGCTCAATTTTACGTACCAATACTGAGAATCGCAACAGTGGCAAAAATAACAAAAACCGCAACCGAAAACGCAAGAATGCAAAGCGACCAAGACGTGTGAGTTTCTCGGATATTGATACCTCACGAGATGCCACATCTGATGCGGAGGAAGCTGCAGGCCAACTGATAGCGAATATAAAAAATTCGAGGTCCCCAAAGGACATACTAGAAGGGGAGGACGAAAGCACAAGGTATCCGCTTCGATCCCAAACACCTTGCAAGTAAGCAACTCTGTTATCAATCTTTCCAGTTACATTATTACAAGTACACAAATTGCATTATTGAGCCGTGGTTTGAACTATGTCCCGACATATGACTTTAGACTCTTTTCCACAATATTGGACGTCAATCGTTGGGCCCGCAAGGTTACATTAAAGAGACATTTTTCCCTATGTGAAAACAATGAGAACGTATCTGTACCTCTCTTGCAGGATCAAGCTTTTGTGACCCCTATGGTCACACCTGGTGAACATAATATCTGTACTGATTTTCGTGATCAATGTAATACAATTATTTTGCATGCACTAAATATGGAGTCTCAGACTGTTTGTGAGGGTGGTCAGAGTAATTTTAGGGTGTCCAATCCTGGTTTCTATCCAGTGGCATCCAGACCGGGTGCCTTGGACCGATACCAGGAATTGGTGGAAAAGGATTTAGTCCAACTGAACCACAAGATAAAAGGTACTGACTCTCGTTCTAATCTCTCCCAGTCTGAAAAAAAGGCATTGGCAGCGCTCCGGGACAACCCCGATTTAATTATCAGAAATGCAGATAAGGGGGGTTCCGTTGTGCTGCTCAATGCCGGGTTATATAGGACTTTAAATGAAAATATCTTGACTGATGAAAGTACCTATAAGAAACTCAGTGGGGACCCCACGACTTCATGTTTGCGCAAATTGAATGAATTACTTGACACAGGTGTTGGCATGTGGGTACTGAATAAAAGAACCAGGGACTATATATATGTGAGCGAACCAGTCACCCCAGTCTTCCACTCTCTCCCCAAGGTACATAAGGGGTTCCCCCCCCCCCTTATGCGTCCAATAGTGGCAGGTATCGGAGCCTTGGGAGAGAGACTGGGAGACTGGGTGGACAGCCATCTACAACCCCTGGTTGGGATTACGCCCACCTATTTAAGGGACACCAAACATGTCCTTGAGATAATGCACCAGATGGAGTGGCAGGAGGGGTACAGCTGGGCCACATGTGATGTGGTCTCGCTGTATCCCTCCATCCCTAATCGTGAAGGTATGAGGGCATTGGCCCGACATTTGGACTTATACAGTAATTATCCCACGGATCTGAAGCGGTTTATCTTAATGTCAACAGAATTTCTTCTCTATAATAATTTTTTCATGTTTGACGAACAGTTTTACCTTCAGATACATTGGGAGGAGGTGTATGTTTTTTCTCCTAGCAACCCCTTTCATAGTGACATCAAATGGATAGGTCGATACATCGACGATTTGGTGTTAATATGGAGGGGAGATGCCGTTAGGTTCAATAGTTTCGTTCATTATATCAACATGAACGATTTGAACCTTAAATTTACGGCATCTATCTCAAGGGATGATATCCCCTTTCTTGATGTGGTGTTAAGAGGCAGTGGTAACAAAGTGGAAATTCTTCCATTTCGCAAAGAAGTCGCTGGCAATACTATATTGCAGGCAACTTCGTGCCATCCTCACCATGTGTTACATAACATACCATACGGTGAGTGGGTACGTCTGCGACGAAATTGCACCAATCTAAACACCTTTGAGGAGGAATCAGATAAACTACATGCTAGACTATTAGAAAGGGGATATAATGACTCAGTCCTGCGAGAGGCCCGACAAAAAGCCAAGTTGTTAAACAGAGAAGAGTTAATCAAACCCAAGAAAAATAGATATCCTATAAGCAATCAGAGGGAAACCAGAGAACCATTACCTAGGTTTATTACATCTTATAGCAAGCAGTTTTATGCAATTAAAAACATCATTAAAAAATACCTACCTATCCTGGAACAAGATTCAGTTTTAAGGAAGTTCGAGACATGTTCCTTCCAGGCCGTAGCTAAGCGGGGACCCTCTTTGGGCTCTCGTTTATCTCCGAGTCTGTTTGTGGACCCCAATAAAAATAAAAGCAAACCAACATGGTTGAACTTCCCGGGTAACTGGAAGTGTGGCCATAAACAATGTATCACATGCAAATATATGCGGGTCGCTAACACCTTTTCATCATGCAGTACCAATAGAATGTATAATATTAGAACATACATTAATTGCAACACCTCACACGTCGTATATTTAGCGATGTGTGAACAGTGCCGCATTCAATATGTGGGGTGCACCGTGAATGCCCTGAAGTGCCGGATTAGGAGACACATTTCGGATGCGAAAGGTACAGGGTTCAATGTGTCCTCCCTGTCGAGGCACTTCAGGGACATTCACGGTGGTAATGTTAGCTCTTTGCAAATTATAGGTATAGAAAAGGTTTTTAGACATACGAGAGGTGGAGACCATCGGAGGGCACTCCTGAATCGGGAGTCCTTCTGGATGTTCCAGCTAGATACACGTCAGCCTTTGGGGATGAATCTTAGACAGGATTTGATTCTGTCCTGCTAAGATCACCTTAAAATATAAGTACATCCATCCGTTACTTTTTGTGTACATATATACCTCTTGCTTGCAGCCAACCGCTAATTATTATAATCTGTTTTGATGCATATCTAAACATTGAATATGTTATGCAGGTCATATATCCTTATACCTCTCTGGTTTAGTTCCCTACCTGTTATTTTAAAATGTTTGTAACCAATGAATCCAAACCATGTTTTATAGAAATCATTCATCCCTACCATGTTTTCCAAGTCTCTTTCCATCCAGGCTGATGTAAGATCACATGACCATTTAGTTTTATATAAAAGGAATATGTTTTAATGTTTGTACATGCCATGACTAAGGACCGGGTGTAGGTCCGAAACGCGTCGGCTGATGTTCTGTCTGAATACTACCCAATAAAGATAACACTGCTTTTACCTGCTACCTTGGGCTGGACCGTCCTACTTTGTTTGCTGCTTACACGTGGTCAGGGACGCTGCTGATCAGGCCCGTGCACAGGTGCAGGTGGCGAAGGTGAGCTGTCGGTTAGTCTGCTCTGTTTTGGGGATGTTTTACTGTTATTATTACTATATTTCTTTCTTTCCCAGTCTCGCCTACCAGGTGGGGTCCTAGGCTGTGAGATGTACCTAGGGTTGCGAGACTGGGCATGGGGTCAACATGGGTGTCCCAGGACACATGGGACAATGCGGATTGGTGATGGTGGGGTTGACAGTAACCACCACCTGCACTGCAGCGGCTTGCGCCATGGAGGGATCAGTAATTGGTGCCTGCCCTTCAGGCCAAACCTCCACCACTGCAGGAGTAGGCCCAGGCACTTTTGTCGGTACCTGTTGGTTAGGTCAAACCTCTTTTACAGTTGGAGTAGGCATGAGTACATGGGTTGGTGCCCGGTGGTCAGGCCAAACCTCCTTGCTCATAGAAGTAGGCCTGGGCACATCTGTACTGGAACATTTACTGGAGCGACTTTTATACGTAGGATCCATCGCTGGTGGATCAGGATACTTCTCCTGGACGACTTCTCCTGTTCCTTTAACACTTGGAGGGAATAGACCGAAGGGATCTGCATTGCAATCTTCGGAGGGGAAATAGGCGAACGGGATTTGAGTAGGGTGTTCTGGTCTGGTGACAACAGCTGCCCATTCCCCTCGCAAGCTTTTTACTGGAGTGTATTCAACAATCTCCCTGCTCCTTAGAGAATGTTTTTCTGGGGGGAGGATAGTCTCTCTGCACAGCTCTCCTGTTGACTAGGAGAATGCCTCCATGACAGTCCATGAAGGTGACGAATCCCCGGACATGGTCAAATTTTACCACTGTGGCGCATTGGCACTCTAGGGGTGGCTCACCCTCCTGGGGATGCTCCAGTCGGCGAATATACAGGGCCTCTAACTGTTTTGTGTCCTGTTGCAATAGTTACCTTTCCTCAAATGTCAATGGCTTAGGTCCATACCTCTGTAACTTTTGGCCCTCAGTTCCTCCATGATGGCGGCCACCTCTGTGTCTGTTGTAGCCCTTTCGGACTGGGCCGGAGGAACTGGGGGTAAGGGCTTCCTGGGCAAGGGAAGGAGGTGCTCCCGCATGTACTTGATGAGACTCAGCTCGTTGCCAAACAGCCACTTAGTGGTGGTGGTGGTGACATTAACGTGCTGAGGGCTGTGGTGACTGAGGGCGTACTATGGGCTGTGGGGCCTGGGGTGATGGCTCAGGGCTGGAAGTGGGAGGGAGTAGAAAAATTGTCTTTAGCCGGGGTACTAACATCAGATTCCTCCATCTGGATCTCAGCCCAGGAACCCCAGCTGCGGTGGTGATGCGACAATCTCATGGGCGACGGCACTCTGGAATCTGTCGTTGTCTCCTCCACTGGAGATGCAGCCCACTCGCCATCATCCTCGGGTAGCGGCAACTTCATGCAGGCGTCATCGGTCCCAGGGGACAATCGATGCAGACGCTCCAATAGCTGGTGGAACATCTTCACTGCTGCCGCGGCAATTGTCTGATCCTCTGGCTCCATCTTGGGACTCCCGGTGCACGTGGATCGCTGTGACGCCACCATGTTACTGCTCACTGCCAGCACTTCCTGTAGACTAAAGAGGTCGAGCTCTGCTTCACCTTTTATAGTGGTCTCCGACAAGATGGCCGTGGTCCGGAAGTACGTCATCATTGGGGCCTGGCAACAAGGGGCGGACCTTTAAAGTTCCATTTTGAGCTGGACACCACCACATTGTTTCCCCACCCGGGGGCGGGATGTTGGCTCTGGCGGGAATCTTTGGCACGCTGATCCAGCACAATTTTAACCCTTGCAGGTACAACAGACATTTTGGCAGGCAACATGGCTTCTGTTCTAATATTGCACATGGTAAATCCAACTTCTCAGATTATTTCCCCAATGACAATACTGTAATTTTCCCCTCCCCCACTACTTCTTCAGCGCCAGTACAGAAACATATTTCAATGACACAGTCCCGTACACTTTGCTGGCGCACACTTTTTCGCAAAGGCATGTAATTTTGACTTGGACACAGTTCAGACTTGGGGGGGAGGACTTGCGGCAACTTTTTTTCACTGGTTAGAGAGTCAAGGGGGTGTTGACCTTAGTTTACGGGAGGCAGTGGTTGGTGGATTATAAGTAGCTCCTGCACTCGCCTGATATTGTTATCTTGTTAGGGGTACAGATCTGCACTGGTTTAGTTTGTTTTAGACAGGGACTTGTTTTGGGGATGTTTTACTGTTATTATCTGTTTTTGCTGTTCTGTGGTGTGGTGTCTTTTTCTTGTCTGTCCGAGTTGTTTTGCTGTTTGTGGTGTGCATGGGAGCTCCTCTAGTTGACTGGTTCTTGTATGACGTGGTGGGCCCTGTTTGTGCTTCTCACTGGCTGCATGATGGGGTCCCTTAATATATTTAGTTGGAATGTCTGTGGCCTTAATTCCAAGTATAAGAGAGCTTTGTGCTTGGATTTTGTTAAGAGACATTCCCCGCATATTATTTGTTTGCAGGAAACTCACCTCAAGGGGTTGGCCCTTAAGAGGTCGTAGGTTGCGAAGGGTTACCACTCTTCCTACTCGTCTCTAGCTAGAGGGGTCTCAGTCCTTGTGTCTAAATCCCTTCCCTTGATAGTCTCCCAGGTTTCCTGTGACCACTTTGGTAGGTATGTGATTTTACATTGTGTGTTGTCTTCCTTCTGCTTTACTCTAGTCTCTGTGTTGGTGCCTCCTCCCTTTCATGTGACCTTATTGGACTCGCTTACAGATAACTGACTTCCTTCCCTACTGACCCTGTTCTTTTTATAGGAGACTTTAATGTTGTTCCTGACTCTTGCCTTGATCGCGCCAGTGCTGCGCACCCCGGCTAATCTGCATTAGCTTCTTGGCATCTGGGACTCTGCCTTACTGACCTCTGGAGGTGGAAGTATCCGGATGACTCTGTCTTCTCCTTCTACTCCTCGGTGCATAAGTCCTTCTCCCGAATCAATCTCGCCTTTGCTTCAGCTGACCTATTGCCAGCGGTGAGTGAGGTATGCTATACAAGTAGAGGGATCTCAGATCATTCTGCCTTAATATTAATAGTTACTTTGTCCCTAGGCCCTCGTCCCTGTTGAGAATACATTCTGGGTGGCTTCAGTCGGAAGAAATTTCTTCTGCCCTGGAGGCTGCTCACTCTGACTACTGGGCCCATAATGCCTCCCATCTGGATGTTCTTATCCAGTGGTATGCTTACAAAGCAACGGTTCGGGGAGCATTGGTGGTGGGGGTGGCAGGTAGGAGGGCATTATTGGGAGCCCGGGAACAGTCGCTGCAATCAGAAATAGGAGTTCTTGAGGCAGCGGTGGTGAGGGACCCTAGTCCGGAGGCCGAATGGGATTGGGATAGGGCACAGAGGTCTCTTTTGATTATCCAGAAGGATAGGGTACATTTGAAGATGGTGGTAGGGGAGGCGGCCATATTTGAATTTGGGGATAGGAATGGTAAACTGTTGGCCTACCTGTCTAGGGAGAGCCGCCCTGTAGCTTCCATACCCTGTATACGTACTCAGGATGGGTCCCTTATCTCTGACCCTTCGGTCATTAATGGGGTATTTCACTCCTTCTGTAGTTCCTTATATTCTTCCTCCTCCGTGGTGGCTCCTGAGACTATATTGTCCTTTCTGAGAGAGCTTCTTCTTACCCCACTGACCTCGCTTCAGTCTTCTGGTCTTGAGGCCCCATTGACGGCTGAGGAGGTGTCAAGGGTTATAAAAGACTTGCCCTTTGGGAAGACTCCAGGGATTGATGGGTTGGTAGGGGACTGGTACAGGATGAATGAGGAGAAATTGATCCCTATCTTACTTAATCTGTATACAACAGCCTTGGAGTCTGGGGCCCTGCCTGACTCTATGAGAGAGGCCCTAATTGTAGTGCTTTTTAAGCCTGGAAAAGATCCGACTTTGCCGACTCTTATCATCCCATTTCCCTCCTCAATGTAGATATAGACATTTTTATCAAAGGTTCTGGCGAACAGGCTTAAGGTTGGTCATTTCCTCTGTGGTTCACCCTGATCAGACTGAGTTCATGCCTGGGAGGGCGACTGATATCAATGTCAAATGACTTCAGCTTAACATTTCCGCAGCAGAGGAGGACAGATCCCCTAGATATGTAGTTAGCCTTGATGTATATAAGGCCTTTGATTTGGTTGAGTGGCGCTATATTTGGTGCCTTATGCGAGTCCTCCACTTTGGACCTGTTTTTAGGAAATGGGTTTGTTTGCTATATGACACCCCTAGGGTCCAAGTGAGCACCAACTTGGAGATCTATGGATCATTCCAGCTGGGCAGGGACACTAGGCAAAGGTGCCCCCTATCTCCCTTTCTTTACCCTTCAAGTTAGCTTTTCCCCTTTCTACATAGCCCTATGTAGGGAGCTTTCTTCATTTCTATAGGGCCCCCTGTAGATATCTTTCCCCTTGTAGGTAGCTTTTCCCCTGCATATACAGTCCCCTGTAAGTAGCTTTCCCCCTGTAGTTAGCTTCCTTCCTGTATATAGGGCCCCCTGTAGGTAGCTTCCCCCTGTAGTTAGCTTTTCCCCTGTATGTATAGTCCTATGTAGTTTGTTTTCCCTCTGTATATATAGCCCGGTGTAGTTAGCTTTTTTCCTATATATAGGCCTGCTGTAGGTAGCTTTCCCCCTGTATATAGGGCCCCCTGTAGGTAGCTTCCCCCCTATAGTTAGTGTGGTGCCACGGGGTGGCGTTAGAAAGAATACCTGATGACTTTGTGACGCCAGGGCTCTGTTATCCTATACACGGTGTGAGGTTGGAGGCAGCTTCTCCTGGGCCAGACACAGGAAGTAAATGAACATACCGACGTCAGGTTATGGACAACTGTCTTTACTGAGCTGGGTGCAGATGGTAATACACATACAGCTGGCTTTAGGTGAGAGAGTGCAGCGTAACCCCTTGGGAGCCCTGTTGCCTTGCTGGGACTTGTGGTGCTTACACCAAACAGATTAATACTTGCTTGTGAGACAGAAAAACAAAGCCTGGTTGCTGGGGTCCTGTTAAAGTACTGGAGACTCCTCATCAGGGGCATGCACTTCCAACGTGCGCAGGATGACCAGAGAAATTAGATTTTAATTACAGTATTTTTCGCCCTATAGGACGCACCGGCATATAAGACGCACCCAATTTTAAAGGTGCAAAATCTAGAAAAAAAAGATTCTGAACCCAACAGTGATCTTCAACCTGCGGACCTCCAGATGTTGCAAAACTACAACTCCCAGCATGCCCGGACAGCCATCGGCTGTCCGGGCATGCTGGGAGTTGTAGTTTTGCATCACCTGGAGGTCAGCAGGTTGAAGACCACTGGATAGGAGGGAGTACTCACGTGTCCTCGCCGCTCCGGGCCCGTCACCGCTGCCCTGGATGTCACTCCCTCGCTGTTGCCGTGTCCCCGTGGTGTCCCCAACGCTCCGGACATCTTCTTCCCCGGGATCCACGCTCTCCGTCTCCGTCATCACGTCGCTATGCACGCCGCTCCTATTGGATGACGGGACTGCATGCGCGACGACGTGATGACATCGAAGGAGAGCGCCGGCCATGAAGGGGAACCCGGCACGGAGCAGACACCAACGAGGCAGGTAAGGTCCCTCCCGGTGTCATGTAAGCTGTTTGGGATGCCGCGATTTCACCGCGGCGGTCCCGAACAGCCCGACTGAGCAGCCGGGTTAGTGTCACTTTCCCTTCAGACGCGGCGGTCAGCTTTGATCGCCGCGTCTGAAGGGTTAATACAGGGCATCACCGCGATCGGGGATGTCCTGTATTAGCCGCGGGTCCCAGACTTTGATGGCCGAAGGGACCGCCGCGATAGGTGTGTGTATTTGCTATATAAGACACACCAACTTCCCCCCCCCCCCCCCCCCCCAGTTTTGGGGAAGAAAAAGTGCATCTTACACTGCGAAAAATACGGTAGGCCTCACACACACACAGCACACTCAACACATACACCTGAACTGAACTGTAGCTCAGCTTACACTAGACTGGACAACTCCCCCCCCACCACCACCACCACACTACACTATACAGGGGAGACTTTAGGGGTTCCCATTGGCAGGCAGGGTCACATGGGGTTCACTGCTCTAATTTAAGGGTACAGTAACACATCGAACATATATATATATATACAGAACAAGAATATAATTGATTTAGATAAATATATATCCCTTTGCAATGGAATTAACATAACAGTAAGTCCCTTGGTGGGCCCAACACCGCATGCTACCAAGCTGCCCGAGACAGTCCAAAGTCACAAGACAGCTATTGGTGCTGGGACACCACATTAGCATCTCTCTATATAAAAAGGGGGTGTTAAGATGTCGCCATACACATTACACCGTTGGTCAGTCTTTCCAAAATCGTGGGTTCAGCTAAGCTTTTTTTTCTAGAATGTATGGAAGGTTTTATAGTTAGAAAAATACAGTGGGCAAAATGCTTCACCCAAAAACAGCGAGTCTTTGCATTATATATAGCATCTAATGTGTTTAGTATTTGACCAGACCTATAATATTCCATACATAATTAAAGACTGTATTCTGTATGGTTAGTTAAAGTTACCTATTCAACTTTTCAAGTCAATGAAAATTTCCCATGGCGTGTCAAAGAAGATTGTGAAATCAATATAAAAATGAGCGCTATAAGTTTAAATGTCACCAAATTGCATTTCTTGTAAATATTTTCCCTTTAATGAATGAAATGCTTTCCACATGTCTCGTATGTTTAAATCCATTGCACGTGTTAATACTGTGGTTTGGTATTTATAGGTTTACTAAAGGTGTTCTAAAATGGTTGTATTAACAAATGGATGACAGAAAACCTGCTAAAAGCGCAATGCAAACGCTACATCACAGCAATGTAAGGCTGGGTATTTCCTATAAACCTGCAGGAGTGCGGAGAAAAGCAGAAATCTATCACAGACAGGAGTAATTTTAGATAATAAACAGAACACGACAGACCTGAGAGGCCCCTGAAAATGAATAAGATTTGTGAAGGAAACCTGCAGAATTATTTTTCCATGGAGAGCTTAACTTTCCTATGTAACCAGGTGTTTTGCCTAATTTATTTATATAGAAAAAAGAAACATTCTATCACTTTACTAGACCAAATACTCTCCAAAAAATCATGTTCTTTCTCTGTATACTTGTATTCCTATCAGGTGCAGCTTGGGAAAGGCACACATACAGTCATAGAATAAAATGTCACCTCACTAGTGTACAGAGCCCTGCTTCTCCTTAGTGTACAGAGCCCTGCTTGTCCTCACTGTACAGAGCCCTGCTTCTCCTCAGTGTACAAAGCCCTGCTTGTCCTCACTGTACAGAGCCCTGCTTGTCCTCAGTATACAGAGCCCTGCTTGTTCTAAGTGTACAGATCCCTGCTTGTCCTCAGTGTACAGAGCCATGCTTGTCCTCAGTATACAGAGCCCTGCTTGTCCTAAGTGTACAGATCCCTGCTTGTCCTCAGTGTACAGAACCCTGCTTGTCCTCAGTGTACAGAGCCCTGCTTGTCCTCAGTGTACAGAGCCCTGCTTCTCCTCAGTGTACAGAGCCCCGCTTCTCCTTAGTGTACAGAGCCCTGCTTCTCCTCAGTGTACAGAGCCCTGCTTGTCCTCAGTATACAGAGCCCTGCTTGTCCTCAGTGTACAGATCCCTGCTTGTTCTCAGTGTACAGAGCCCTGCTTGTCCTCAGTGTACAGATCCCTGCTTGTCCTCAGTGTACAGAGCCCTGCTTGTTCTCAGTGTACAGATCCCTGCTTGTCCTCAGTGTACAGAGCCCTGCTTGTCCTCAGTGTAAAGAGCCCTGCTTGTCCTCACTGTACAGAGCCCTGCTTGTCCTCAGTATACAGAGCCCTACTTGTCCTCAGTGTACAGATCCCTGCTTGTCCTCAGTGTACAGAGCCCTGCTTGTCCTCAGTGTACAGAGCCCTGCTTGTCCTCACTGTACAGAGCCCTGCTTGTCCTCAGTATACAGAGCCCTGCTTGTCCTCAGTGTACATATCCCTGCTTGTCCTCAGTGTACAGAGCCCTGCTTGTCCTCACTGTACAGAGCCCTGCTTCTCCTCAGTGTACAAAGCCCTGCTTGTCCTCACTGTACAGAGCCCTGCTTGTCCTCAGTATACAGAGCCCTGCTTGTCCTAAGTGTACAGATCCCTGCTTGTCCTCAGTGTACAGAGCCATGCTTGTCCTCAGTATACAGAGCCCTGCTTGTCCTAAGTGTACAGATCCCTGCTTGTCCTCAGTGTACAGAACCCTGCTTGTCCTCAGTGTACAGAGCCCTGCTTGTCCTCAGTGTACAGAGCCCTGCTTCTCCTCAGTGTACAGAGCCCCGCTTCTCCTTAGTGTACAGAGCCCTGCTTCTCCTCAGTGTACAGAGCCCTGCTTGTCCTCAGTATACAGAGCCCTGCTTGTCCTCAGTGTACAGATCCCTGCTTGTTCTCAGTGTACAGAGCCCTGCTTGTCCTCAGTGTACAGATCCCTGCTTGTCCTCAGTGTACAGAGCCCTGCTTGTTCTCAGTGTACAGATCCCTGCTTGTCCTCAGTGTACAGAGCCCTGCTTGTCCTCAGTGTAAAGAGCCCTGCTTGTCCTCACTGTACAGAGCCCTGCTTGTCCTCAGTATACAGAGCCCTACTTGTCCTCAGTGTACAGATCCCTGCTTGTCCTCAGTGTACAGAGCCCTGCTTGTCCTCAGTGTACAGAGCCCTGCTTGTCCTCACTGTACAGAGCCCTGCTTGTCCTCAGTATACAGAGCCCTGCTTGTTCTCAGTGTACATATCCCTGCTTGTCCTCAGTGTACAGAGCCCTGCTTGTTCTCAGTGTACAGAGCCCTGCTTGTCCTCAGTGTACAGAGCCCTGCTTGTCCTCAGTGTACAGATCCCTGCTTGTCCTCAGTGTACAGAGCCCTGCTTGTCCTCAGTGTAAAGAGCCCTGCTTGTCCTTAGTGTACAGAGCCCTGCTTGTCCTCAGTGTACAGAGCCCTGCTTGTTCTCAGTGTACAGAGCCCTGCTTGTCCTCAGTGTACAGAGCCCTGCTTGTCCTCACTGTACAGAGCCCTGCTTGTCCTCAGTATACAGAGTACAGAGCCCTGCTTGTCCTCAGTGCACAAATCCCTGCTTGTCCTCAGTGTACAGAGCCCTGCTTGTTCTCAGTGTACAGGGCCCTGCTTATCCTCAGTGTACAGGGCCCTGCTTGTCCTCAGTGTACATAGCCCTGCTTGTCCTCAGTGTACAGAGCCCTGCTTGTCCTCAGTGTACAGATCCCTGCTTGTCCTCAGTGTACAGAGCCCTGCTTGTCCTCAGTGTAAAGAGCCCTGCTTGTTCTCAGTGTACAGAGCCCTGCTTGTTCTCAGTGTACAGATCCCTGCTTATCCTCAGTGTACAGAGCCCTGTATTACCAGCACATATATATGTGGTATTATAGAATTTTAAACAATTGCACTGCTATTGTTATATCCCCATTTTTTGGTGGTCCTAGGTACCACTACTAAGCTGTTCTACTTTTCTACTGTGCAGTATACTGTTGTGTTAAATGAGTGTCCTCCTGGCTATTTGTCTTCTTCATTTTATTGAGCACTATCCATTTTTTTAATGTGGAATATTTAATAAAATGTATACTTTTCATAAATGACAATTTGCTATCAACTGGTGTTTTGTTTGGGTATACTTAATATATATAAAGGGTTTTTGAAAATGACAAGTATACTTTAAAGGTAAGGCTAGGTCTTTAGGGCAAGGATACATCAGAAAGTTGTTAAAATATGACACATTCATGCTCGGAAAGGCACGAGCACCATTCATTTCAACGGCCCAAGCATAGTCAGCTAGTGACTAGGTTCGTGTCATTTTCCCACAAGTCTTGGGGATATCTTAGTCCTGAGAATCAATGTTAGGACCCAGGAACAGTGACTTCTAAAGGTGAAGCCTGGTTCGGCAGTCTATCAACCAGTCAGTGTTGCAACACTACCAACATTTAAAGGGGTTATCCAGGAAAAAACTGCTGAAGTTGAGTTGTTCTTTTCTGTCTAAGTGCTCTCTGATAACACCTGTCTCGGGAACTGTCCAGGGTAGAAGCAAATCCCCATAGCAAACCTCTTCTACTCTGTGCAGTTCCCGTGACAATCAGAGATGTCAGCAGAGAGCACTGTTGCCAGACAGAAAAGAACAACTCAACTTCAGCATCTGATAATTATTGGAAGGATTAAGATTTTTTAATAGAAGTTATTTACAAATCTGTTTAACTTTCTGGAGTCAGTTGATATAAAAAAAAAAAAAAAAGGTTTTCCTGGAATACCCCTTTTAAGTATATGTATGTCAAATATTGGGTCAGGGAGTATGAAATGGACACATGATCTAAGTAGAAAAGTTAAAAATAGTTTGTAAAAAAAGAAAAATTTAAAGAAATGTAAAAAATTCAATCCCATGTATCCTTTCATCATGAAAAAAATAATTATTGGCATTGTAGTATCCGCAAAAGACTGAAATATAAAAATGTTTACATTATTTGTCCTGCAAGTTGAGTTAAAAATCTATAAAGTGAACAGCCCCTTTCCAGTAGTGCGTATCCAAACAGGAAGCCTTCAGCTGTTGCAAAACTACAACTCCCATCATTCTCAGACAGCCAAAGGCTGTCTGGGAATGATTGGAGTTGTAGTTTAGCAACAATGTGCCTGACAGGGTCCGGACTAGCGGCTGGAGGTGGATCCTCTGTATCTGAGAGGCTATGACGCGGGTCGTACTGGGGAATTGGCTCTAAGCAGTTACTGGTGTTCACCAGAGCCCGCCGCAAAGCGGGATGGACTTGCTGCGGCGGTAACTACCAGGTCGTGTTCCCCAGTAGCGACTCGACCTCTCAGGCAGCTGAGACTGGCGCGGTACACAAGGACTAGACAGAGGCAAGGTCAGACGTAGCAGAAGGTCAGGGCAGGCAGCGAGGTTCGTAGTTAGGGGCAACAGCAGAAGGTCTGGGTACACAGGCTTGGGAACACACTATAACGCTTTCTCAGGACACAAGGCAACAAGATCCGGCAAGGAAGGGAAGGGGAAGTGAGTATTTAAGAGTAGGGAGGTGATTGAACTAATTGGGCTAGGCACCAATTAGCGGTGCGCTGGCCCTTTAAATCTTAGAACATCGGCGCGCGCGCCCTAGAGAGCGGGGCCGCGCACGCCGGGACGAGACAGCCACAGGAGGAGGAGGAGGGTGAGTAGAACGGGGCACGATACGCCGCCGGCATGAACACAGCAGCACTCGCGGTCAGAGACCGGAGCCGCGAGCGCTCTGGGGAAGCCGCGCGACCCGGAGCGCTCGGCGTTACAGTGCCTCTATCTGCTGCTAAACTACAACCCCCATAATCCCCAGAAAAACAAAGGCTGTAATTTCAATAAAATGGTTAACGAGGGCTTTTGGGGAGTGTTTTTTGTATTAACATTTGTTAAAACATTTGTCATATATATATATTTTTATTGACTTAACAGGTTTAGTATAGGAAGCTGTGTTATAGACGGAAGCCATTACAAAGCTGAGGCTTAGCGTTAGCCCCCAAAACAGCTAACGCTAACCCTCAATTATTACCCGGGTACCCACCGCCACATGGGTTCACGGAAGCAAAACCTGGCAACGTTCGAAAGTTTAACCAGCTGCGAATCCCCCGAAGTTCAGGTTCGGGGGACTCGTATCCCTCAACCCTTCGTCTAATGCTTCAATTAACAAAATTACTGGTCCTGATAAAATAAGCCCTGGTACAACAATGTCAATGGAAAAATAAATACATGTATAACTTTTGGAAGCAAGCATGTTAAAAATAAACTCCATCGCCAATATTGTTGCTTCAAGAAGGAGTTAAAATAAAAACAATTGGCTTCATTATTAAATCTGAAGCAAAATCTTATTTTGTTGCTGTTTTTTCCATCTGCATTTCATATTAATGTTTTCTATTGATATTATCTTTGTTCCCATGAAATCTCCAGTGTAAAAAACGGTGGAAACCCAAGGAACGTCATCTCCATCCATTAAGGGTGCACATTACGGAATGTTTTGTTTCCAGCCGTCTTATTGGACTGATCCCATAATTGGCCTGAATATAATAATATCAGTCTGTATAGGACTTTCTAATGTTAGGTTTGGCCAACAGAAACATAAACATAGGTTGTAGTCAGAGGGATCGCTTGATAATTTCAATAAGCAGAAAACTCGAGGTACCAGTTCTTCCACATGGCTTCACATCTGCAGCGAATTATACCGTACAGTCAATGACCTCACTGCAGATCTGCTCTGACTCCCCCCATAGCAATATATTATTCTTTTCAAGAAATTGAAACCAGTATGTTATTTTTATAATCATCCATATAAATACTTATTCCTAAAGCAAAAAGCTGATTTTATTTTTTCACAGTACGTAATGTGTTACCTGTCCTGTCTTGCACTGAGATGGAAGATACTCAAGACAAGACTCTTTGGATTAAAACTTGTATTTGATGAACATATACATATATATATATAGAGAGAGAGAGAGAGAGAGAGAGAGAGAGAGAGAGACAGAACTACTTACCATGCATTACTGAAATATAGTTACATTCACACCAGACATGAGGTGGCATAGGTGGAGTATATCTTACAGTATATACGTATCCATATGCACCATTAAAAGTTTTTTGTTGTCTTTTTCAAACATTCTATGACACTTGAAAAATTTGGCAAAGCCTTTTATACAGTTCCCCATGAAGAGCTGACAGATAACTATTTGAAAATTGACTTATTCCTGGATAGTTAAAGGGGTAATCCAAGATTAGAAAAACAGAGCTAATTTATTTTAAAAAAAAAACTGTGCTCAGATTGTGTGTGGTATGACCACTTGGCTCATTAACTTCAATGGAACTGAGTTGCAATAACACACACAACCTGGCGGCAGACAAGGCTGTTAGGACCTGCACTCCGGCCGCACACGCGGGCCGTGAGCACATGGCCCAGTCTCCTTCTGCTGCCGGCGGGGCTGGGATTTGCATCGTGGGACGTGCCCGCATGCGAATCCCAGCCTGTCACTCACCTCCTGGTTATTCTGAATCCTCCCCGGCCTCTCTGCTCCGGCACGCGTATACCCTAGGGCGCGCAAGCCAGAGCTCTGATACTTAAAGGGCCAGTATGCCCATAAATTAAACACCTGTGGCTCACTTAATAAATTTCTCCACCTCCCACACTTCCCTGACGGATCTTTGTTGCCCTAGTGCCTGAGAGAAAGCGTTCCTGTGTATTGCCTTGCTGTGTATCATACCCTTTGCCATCTGCATACTGACCACTGGCTATGTTCCTGACTACACTACTGTGCCATCAGCCCTGACCTTCTGCTTTCCTGACCACGAGTTGCCGAATCCTACCTGTGCCTCGAATTCCTCAGCCGTCTGTGTGGTCGAGCCGTGCCAGTGGGTAGTGACCTGGGTGCCGCTTGCCGCAGCAATTCCATCCAGCTTTGCGGCAGGCTCTGGTGAAAACCAGCGGCACATTAGACTCCGCTCCCTGGTACGGTCTGTGTCATCTGCTACACATATCCAGTGGATCCACATCCACCGGTGTTCGTGTCTGCTGAAATGTGAGTGTTACAGTAAGATCCGGCCATGGATCCCGCTGAGTAACCCCTTCCTGAAATCGCGGATCTTCCCTCCATTGCGGTAGGTCAGTCTCAGCAGTTGGCTCGACAGGCACAGCAACTTACCCAAAAATCTGCTATGATGCAACAGCTATTGACCATGCGGCAACAGCAGCAGCAACCGCAACCTGTCCCACTCCCTCCACCAGTTCCTGCAGTGTCTTCTGGCTCCCAGCTATGTCTGCCTTTACCTTCTAAGTATGATGGCGATTCCAAGTTATGCAGAGGCTTCATTACACAGTGCTCTATGCACTTGGAACTCATGTCTGAACCATTTCCGATGGAACATGCGAAGGTGGCCCTTGTCATTAGCCTACAGTCCGGAAAAGCCTTGGCCTGGGCTATACCCCTTTGGGACTGCAGTGATCCTGTATCCTCCAACTTGTTGGCTTTCTTGGCAGAATTTCACAGTATCTTTGAGGAACCCACGTGTGCCTCTTCTGCTGAGATGGCTTTGCTGAACCTCTGTCAAGAGAATTATTACGTTGGTGACTACGCAGTTCAATTCCACACTCTAGCCTCAGAACTAGCAAGGAATGATGAGGCCCTGTGTGCCACATTGAAAAAAGTACTGTCAAGCAGGATTAAAGATGCCCTCGCAGCACGAACACGAAGATATCCTCGCATGGCACCCGTGTTTCAACGTCCACCTCTACAGTTTCCTACACTTCTTGCCACAGAGGCTATGCAAGTGGATCGTTCTTGTCTTACATAACAGGAGAGGTCAGGACGACGCAGTGAGAATTTGTGCTTGTATTGTGCTAGCCCGGAGCACTTCCTCAAGGACTGTACAGTTCGTCCATAGGGTCTGGGAAACACTCGCACCTAAAGTGCGTGGGACAAACGTTCCTGGGTGTGAATACTACCTCTCCTCGCTTAACTATTTCTGTACAAGTCTTTGCGTCAGCCCAGTCTTCCTTCATGGCTACAGCATTTTTGGATTCTGGATCCGCAGGTGGCTTTATTGATGCTTCTTTGGTCCACAAGTATCATCTTCCTGTCACTCAGCTTGCCAAGCCCTTGTTCATCTCCTCAGTTAATAGACAAAATCTGGACAGTAAGGTTCACTTCCGTACCGAATCTCTCGTCATGCAAGTGGGAGCATTGCATAAAGAAAAGATTGCATTCTATGTTCTGCCACACTGTACTTCTGAGATTCTTCTTGGCCTTCCTTGGCTGCGACACCATTCTCCGCAACTGGATTGGAGAACTGGAGAATTTATTCGCTGGGGGCAATCCTGTCAAAATCATCTAAAAGAAAACTCTCTTCTGATTGGATGCAATATATCACATGATTATGGGTAGAGATGAGTGAATTTTCCCAAAAAGTGTGTTTCGGTCCGAATTTATTTGTGGCAAATCACTATTAAAAACAGCTATTTCTGGCCTACACAGGGCCTCAATAGGGGTGTAGAACACTTTGCCTTGCTGTAACAAGCATAGGGTGTGTGCTGGGTTAGGGAAATAATACTGTTATTCACTATGACATGCAGATCAGAAGCGTTGCTATTAGAATCACTGTCGCAGAACGGCATAAAGACAGAGCCTGGAGGTGGCATCAGTATGAGGAGACCATATAGTGGCTGAATGACACAGTGTGGAGGTCACGGCAGCATGAGGAGACCATATAGTGACTAAATGACACAGTGTGGAGGTGGCGGCAGCGTGAGGAGAACATATAGTGGCTGAATGACACAGCGTTGAGTTGGCGGCAGCATGAGGAGAAAACACAATGGCTGAATGACAAAGCCTGAAGTTGGCGGAAGCATAAAATGGCTGAATGACACAGCCTGGTGTTTACGGCAGCATGAGGAGAACATATAGTGGCTGAATGAAACAGCCTGGAGGTGGCTGAAGTATGAGGAGACCATATAGTGGCTGAATGACACAGCGTGGAGGTGGCGGCAGCATGAGGTGTCCATTTAGTGGCTGAATGACACAGCTTGAAGTTGGCGGCAGCATATAGTGGCTGAATGACACAGCCTGGAGTTTGCGGAAGCATGAGGAGAACATTTAGTGGCTGAATGAAACAGTCAGGAGGTGGCTAAAGCATGAGGAGACCATGTAGTGGCTGAATGACACAGCGTGAAGGTGGAGACAGCATGAGGAGGCCATATAGTGGCTGAATGACACCGCGTGGAGGTGGCGGCACTATGAGGAGACCATATAGTGGCTGAATGACAGAGCCAGGAGTTGGCGGCAGCATGAGGAGACCATATAGTGGCTTATTGACACAGCCTGGAGTTGGCGGCTGCATGAGGAGACCATATAGTAGCTGAATGACACAGCCTGAAGGTGGCGGCAGCATGAGGAGACCATATAGTGGCTGAATAACACAGCTTGCAGTTGGCAGCAGCATTAGAAGAACATATAGTGGCTGAATGACACAGGCTGGAGGTGGCGGAAGCATGAGGAGACCATGTAGTGGCTGAATGACACAGGGTAGAAGTGGCGGCAGCATGAGGAGAACATATAGTGGCTTAATGACACAGCCTGGAGTTTGTGGCAGCATGAGGAGACTATATAGTGGCTGAATGACATAGCCTGGAGGTGGCGGCAGCATGAGGAGACCATATAGTGACTGAATGACACAGTCTGGAGTTGACAGCAGCATGAGGAGACCATAAAATGGCTGAATGACACAGCCTGGAGTTGGCGGCAGCATGAGGAGAACATATAGTGGCTGAATGACACAGCCTGGAGGTGGCGGTTGCATGAGGAGACCATATAGTGGCTTAATGACACAGCCTGGAGTTTGGGGCAGCATGAGGAGACCATATAGTGGCTTAATGACACAGCCTGGAGTTTGCGGCAGCATGAGGAGACCATATAGTGGCTTAATGACACAGACTGGAGTTGGCGGCAGCATGAGGAGACCATTTAGTGGCCTAATGACACAGAGTGGAGTTGGCGGCAGCATGAGGAAAACATATAGTGGCTGAATGACACAGCCTGGAGGTGGCGGAAGCATGAGGAGACCATATAGTGGCTGAATGACACAGCCTGGAGTTGGCGGCAGCATGAGGAGAACATATAGTGGCTGAATGACACAGCCTGGAGGTGGCAGAAGCATGAGGAGACCATATAGTGGCTGAATGACACAGCGTGGAAGTGGCTGAAGTATGAGGAGACCATATAGTGGCTGAATGACACAGCGTGGAGGTGGCGGCAGCATGAGGTGTCCATTTAGTGGCTGAATGACACAGCTTGAAGTTGGCGGCAGCATATAGTGGCTGAATGACACAGCCTGGAGTTTGCGGAAGCATGAGGAGAACATTTAGTGGCTGAATGAAACAGCCTGGAGGTGGCTAAAGCATGAGGAGACCATGTAGTGGCTGAATGACACAGCGTGAAGGTGGAGACAGCATGAGGAGGCCATATAGTAGCTGAATGACACCGCGTGGAGGTGGCGGCACTATGAGGAGACCATATAGTGGCTGAATGACAGAGCCAGGAGTTGGCGGCAGCATGAGGAAACCATATAGTGGCTTATTGACACAGCCTGGAGTTGGCGGCTGCATGAGGAGACCATATAGTAGCTGAATGACACAGCCTGAAGGTGGCGGCAGCATGAGGAGACCATATAGTGGCTGAATAACACAGCCTGCAGTTGGCAGCAGCATTAGAAGAACATATAGTGGCTGAATGACACAGGTTGGAGGTGGCGGAAGCATGAGGAGACCATATAGTGGCTGAATGACACAGGGTAGAGGTGGCGGCAGCATGAGGAGAACTTATAGTGGCTTAATGACACAGCCTGGAGTTTGTGGCAGCATGAGGAGACTATATAGTGGCTGAATGACATAGCCTGGAGGTGGCGGCAGCATGAGGAGACCATATTGTGACTGAATGACACAGCCTGGAGTTGACAGCAGCATGAGGAGACCATAAAATGGCTGAATGACACAGCCTGGAGTTGGCGGCAGCATGAGGAGAACATATAGTGGCTGAATGACACAGCCTGGAGGTGGCGGTTGCATGAGGAGACCATATAGTGGCTTAATGACACAGCCTGGAGTTTGGGGCAGCATGAGGAGACCATATAGTGGTTTAATGACACAGCCTGGAGTTTGCGGCAGCATGAGGAGACCAAATAGTGGCTTAATGACACAGACTAGAGTTGGCGGCAGCATGAGGAGACCATTTAGTGGCCTAATGACACAGAGTGGAGTTGGCGGCAGCATGAGGAAAACATATAGTGGCTGAATGACACAGCCTGGAGGTGGCGGAAGCATGAGGAGACCATATAGTGGCTGAATGACACAGCCTGGAGTTGGCGGCAGCATGAGGAGAACATATAGTGGCTGAATGACACAGCCTGGAGGTGGCAGAAGCATGAGGAGACCATATAGTGGCTGAATGACACAGCTTGGAGGTGGCAGCAACAATAGGAGAACATATGGTGGCAGTATGAGACAGCTTGGAGCTGGCATCAGCATGAGGAGAACATATAGTGGAAGAATGAGACAGCCTGGAGCTGGCATCAGCATGAGGAGAACATATGGTGGCAGAATGAGAAAGCCTGGAGGTGGCAGCAGCAGCATCACGAGTCCTGAAAGTGACCCGGTGACAGAGTATTGCGGTGGGTGGCAATACCAGTACCCGGTGACAAAGATGGGTGAAAAAAGGTGGCATCAGGCAGGTGGTAGGATCACAATAGTAGCTGAGGCAGGTAGGCAGAAGAAAACTGTCTCTTTTGTAAAAGTGTTATTGTGCAAAAGTAAGTATCGAGGATATGCATTACGTAAAACTTAACTTTTAATAATAAGCTTAGGATTAAAATTTTTTTTAAATCAAACAAAAGGAAAGGTGTGCAAAAAACACCATGTGCCACCTACATCACTAAGTATTGATGTGATGCAAAGACCTTTAAAAGGTGGAAGGGAACAATGTATGGTCAATTGTAACCGATGGGGGTAAAAGCTTCCCCTGTAAGGCCCTACTCTTGCATTAATTATTTATTCGCTTCTTGGCAAGTGTTACTCGCCCTAAGAAGGGCGGCCCCACACAGGAACCTCTCCCTATTTCCACCTACAAACACTGCCATTTCCCAGGATTTATAGGTCGAAATAGGGATTGGTTCCTGTGTGGGGCCACACTTTTTAAGACAAGTAACACTTTCCTCTAAAAGGTGGAAGGGAACAACGTATTGTCCATTGTAGCAAGTGGGGGTAAAAACATCCCCGGTAAGGCCCTACTCTCGCCCTATTAATTCCCTTCTTGCCAATTGTTACTCATCCTAAAAAGGGCGGCCCCACACTGGAAACTCTCTATTTCCACCTAAAAACCATGGGAAATGGCAGTGTTTGTAGGGGGTTCCTGTGTGGGGCTGCCCTTTTTAGGGTGAGTAACAATTGCCAAGAAGGGAATTAATAGGACGAGAGTAGGGCATTACAGGGGAAGTTTTTACCCCAACCGGTTACAATTTACCATATGTTGTTGCCTTCCACCTTTTAGAGGTCTTTGCATCACATCAATACTTGGTGGTGTAGGTGGCACATGGTGTTTTTTGCACACTGTTCCTTTTGTTTGATTTCAAAAAAATTTTGGATACATATATTTTATCCTAAAAATATTATTAAAAGTTAAGTTTTACGTAATGCATATCCTCAATGCTTACTTGTGGTCTGATGCCAGGGAATGTCTGTAACTGGGGAACAGTGCCTTAAATATGTTTAGCACTATCCATATTTGTGAAGTGTTGGTGTGGCACCATGGTCAATCTACACTGATGCATCAGGCATTGGTGGGTGGAAATCCTAGCTGATCCATGCTTGATTCATCTTCACAAAGGTCAGTCTCTCCACTTTTTTCGTGGACAGACGAGTTCTCCTTGGGGTTACTATGGCACTAAACAGCCGCTCTGATGGCACTCTACTGTCCAGGCAGGACAGCTTTTCCAGGGTAAACTCTGCTAGTTGCGGACACAAATCAAGTTTGGCTGCCCAGAACTTCAGCAGATTTTCAAGGTGTGTTGGTATGGTCATGTCAAGGTATGCCACCACCTGCTGGTTCAGGTCCTGCTCCATGTCTACCTGCTGCTGATGAGTTGCTTCACTATGCGGGTGAAGAAAGGTACTCATCAGCAACTGTAGACTCAGGCTGCTGCTGATGGAGCTGGTACTGCTCCTGCCACGCCAGCCCTCCCCAGCAGCCATGGCAGTGGAAGGTGAGCACCAAGGGCCCCCAAGTCAGACCTGCGAGAGGATGGACGATGGTGCAGAAAGGCATCGGCCAACTGACTACGTAGGATGTCTCTGTAGTAGGTCAGTTTGTCCTCCCTCTCAGTGGGTGTAAAAAAAGCCCCCCATTTTGTGCCGGTAGCGAGGGTCCAATAAGGTGGAGAGCCAGAAGTCATCCCGCTGCCGAATGGTGACAATTCAGCGGTCACTACGCAAGCAAGTGAGCATGCATCGTGCCATTTGTGCAGGTGACTCGGAGGGACTCCCTGCCTCCATCTCCACTGCATACTGCCATGGTGTGTCTGGGTCCTCTGTCTCACCTTCCTCATAACCCTCTTGCTCCTCTAGCTGCTCCTGCTCCTCCTCTCCATTCAGATGACTAGAAAAAATGCCCATTTCACAAAACCTAAACTGTGCTCCACTGTGCTTCTCCCCCTCCTCCTGCAGTTCAGCCCCCACAGGGCTCATGTTGCCATGAGATGTAGGCACCACTTCTCCAGTGCCCTGACCAGCCATTGTTTCCAACACGTTGTAGGAAGTAGTGGAGTCCCCCTATCCACTTGGATCATCAAGAAATCGGTGATGGCTTTTCTCTGTTCGGTCTAACATATGGAGGGTTGAATTCCAACGTGTGGAAACTTCGCAAATCAGACTATGCTGGGGGATGCCGTTCTGAATCTGCAGCTCAAGGAGGATGTGCTTTGCAGTGTACAAGTGGCTGAAGTGTATGCAAAGTTTCCTTCCCATTGTTAGAATGTCTTGCAGATGGGGGAACACTTCAGGAACCACTTGACAACCAGATTGAACACGTGTGCCATGCAGGTCGCATGGCTCAGGTTTCTTTGTTGCAGCGCAGACAAGATGGTCTTCTCATTGTCGGTCACCATGGTTCCCATTTCCATTTTCCGTGGAGTAAGCCATGATTCGATTTCTTCATGAATGACTTTTAGCAGTTCCTCCCCTGTGTGACTCCGTACGCCATGGTAAACCATGTGACACTGCCGTGACCTGCATACATGGTATGCTGGAGGGGCACTGAGACTTGTCTGTGCAGTGGAGGCTGAGGACTTGGTGGAGGATGAGGAGGCGGAGTCGCACACTGTCACAGGGCCAATGGTCTGAGAGCGTGGAGGTGGAAGCAGTGTGACCTGTCCAGCTGTTGTAGCTGGTGCCAACATTGGGAGCCTGTCCACGCTTCACCTTCTGCTGACACATCTTGCATGTGGCCATGTTAACCTCCTCCGGATGCTTGATGAAAAACTGCCACACAGCCGAGTAGCTGATTTTCCCACCAACGGTCCGCACTGATTGACTGCTACTGCCGCCCATTCCAAGAACCCTTGTTTTACTACCTCCCAGGAAGGTAGGCTGCCGCGAAGCAGGTGGTCTACCCCGGGCATGTTTGGCTCCAGACTTTCCACTTCTGGACAGAGGCATTGGGAGGAAAGGGACTGCTCCCGGGCCATGCCAACTGGGGGTTGTGTCTGAAGAACCAACCGGTTGTTGACTGGAGGTGTCAGATGTCCCTTGTGAGGAAGTGGATGACCGTGTTAACCAACCAATGATGGCAGATGGGTTGCTGGTTGTGACTCGACCGCTAGCTGATACCGGGAGCTCAGGCCTCTCACTGCGATTCCTGCTGCCACTCGCCCCTTGTCTGCTGTGACCTCTGCCTGATGAATTTAGTCCTCTGCCACTCCTCTGTGCATGTCCTGGCACTTCTCGGCCTGACATACTTAGTGTGTATATGAGGAGAGTACAATATGCAATATGCTCACTACGCTTAAAACAGTATTTGTGTACAACACCAGTAGGTGTGTACTTTTGGCTTGCCTTTTGCAGTATTTAGGCCCTGAAGACTTTAACAGGAACAAAATAGTACACCACTTAGATGTACGTATGTGGTATGCACTTATGAGGCAAGGACAATGCGCTCCAGTACGCTTAAAAGTATTTGTGTACAACACCAGCAGTACAGACCAGTGCTGTAGCACATAGGTGAATCGCTGCTTGAAAAATGCTTTTCTGTGCAACACACTGCACTGTCTGTCCCTCTCTATCTCTCTGCAATAAAAGGCCGAAGTGACTGGCCGCAAGATGGCTGCCGATTATATAGGGCTGTGATATCACAGGGATGGCTGGCTGCTGATAGGCTGCATGCCGCATGTGATTCAGGGTCATCCCGCCTACCCTTGTTCCCGCCTTCCAAGGAGTCCTTGCCCCATGTCCTCACATGTGAATCCACCATTTTAGATGCATTGGAGCCTGGACTGCACTAAATGGAGTTTAATAAAGCGATTTGTGCAATCAAATCGCAGCGATATTCGCATTCGTTACGAATCAAATTTTTCCGGAAATTCGTAACAAATTTGGATTCGTCAGATTCGATTTGCTCATTTATTGATACCATCCATGAACAATGGCACCTAAGTAAACATCAACCTGGGTCCTAGAGATAGGTATGGCTCATAAATGTGAGACCCGCATCTTTCAAACATGTGTTGCACCTGTGGATATGCTATATTCCATAAATGTCTAAAATGATAATTCATATTCATCTCCACTTTGTACATATCCACAGACAATAAGATAAATCATTATGGAATTTAGCCTTTGTTACCTGTGAACTGTAATAAACTAATCTCATAGACTCTTGTTTAACCAACACACGTCCTTGCCTTCTATTGTATCATTGTCACTAGTCAATTCCTGCACCATAAGGCTAATCGGCGCCAGATGAGGTGTTACTTATTATCAAGAAACATATTAACAAGTGGAAAACACTTCAGCACCGCAGCTTGCCTATCCTTGTTTTTGAGACATTAAGAGGATTAAAAGTCCCATCCTCCCACACAGGTTATTATCAGATTACATAACAATGGTGTATTCAACATACTATTGTGTTCTGAAACTTGTTCCAAAAGGTCATGTGAAAGAAAAGCAGATAGAGAGGTAGAACAACAGCAGCCCATCCAATAGATATGTGGTCTAGTGGGATAGATAACTGGCTTTAAAATTTGGGTTGCGTAAATGTCAAATTGGTGATGCCAATAGTAGGGTCGTGTATGTAGACTGATTGTATGATGAGGGCCTCAGGAAATAATACCTCAAAAGCCAGGATTTTTAGAAAACAACGTGTTCTTTACTTCTGGTACAGATCCAATAGAGAGAAATAACACTGTGGGACAATGACGATTTGAAATACAGTTCTTCGGATACACTTTGTAGCTTTGGGAACAATTGGTAATTTGTCACTGTCACAGTGTAATTCAATTTTTTTTTTTTTTTATTTAATTGTAATTTCAAGGTAATTCAAGATTTGAAATTTGGTTAATATGTAGCTTGAAGTTTTCCTGAGATTTAGACTGGTTCTCTCTATGTTGTATACAAGACTCAAAGGCTATGGCTACTCTGGGCGCACTAAGACTTAGCTCTTTTTGTAGCTTGGCTTGTTCCTGAGATTCAACTAGACTGAAATATTTAGACTTGGCTATAGACTGTAACTCGGCACTAACTAAATGTCCAATATAACTACACCCCATACCTATCTGCGCTAGGTTTCGGGTGGCCGTAGTTGTCATGCTCCCTCCACTAATGTCTATGGGAAGGGCCATGACGGGTGTGGTTGTTTGTAATCCGGTATGGAGCACAGTTTTCTCCGTGAAGCGGATTACTTGGGTGCCAGGCTGGTGATCGCGGGAGGTCCCAGCGGCTTGACCCCCCACAATCAGAAATCTTATCCTTTGGGTGTCTAGGGGTGGAGTAGATGTGGTGTCCCAGCACCAAAGGCTGTCCTGTGGACTGCAGATCTCCTTGGGCATGCCTGCGGCACAGGTGTTGGGCCTACTAAGAGACTGTCCATTCTATTATCAGCTTAAGTCCATGCATGTCCCCATGGCTCACCTGCACTGTACCCCTATAATCTGTATAACTGTATATTATGTGTAAAGGACCTTTGATATGGTCACATGGTTATTGATCACATGATAAAAGTTGTCACATGTTAAAGTCACATGTTTTGTTACTCAGAGAGCACTAGGTAACCAGATGACCCGCAGCTAGCCTATGGGCTAGCTGCAGGTCATCAGCCCCCCTTTATAAGGAAGGGAGGTACTACAATTTCTCTCTTTTGCTCTTCCACCACACTTTCTGCTATGGTCAAGTCCAGTCCAGACATCTCAGAGCCAGTGTCCAGCACAACTGGAGGTCTCAAGCCTAAATTAAAGCCACAAGTCAGTAAGTCAAGTCATCTCTGTCTGCTGTCACTACCTTCAGTCAAGTCAAGTCTATTATAGTCAGCGTCGCTGTCCTAAAGTCTGTCTAAGTCACTGCAAGTCCCAGCAAGCTGCGAGGTCTCTTGTGTTACTGGTCACCTCTCTGGGATCCTGGCCTAGCTGTAAAGACTGTACCATCTGTCTACCTAGGCTGTGAGAAGGCTACCTGCGAGTAGCGAAACAATTGTTGCTGAGCATTTCCACTTGCAAATAAACCACTTGACCGGAACCAGTGTGCCCAGTGCTTTTTCGTCTCCAATTGCATTGTGGAAGTCTGTCCTGTATTCGGCTGAAAGCACCAGGGGTCAGTGCCATTGTTACCGGTGGTCGTTGTGTGTTAACTTTTACTTGTGGGATAAAGTGCCAAGCAGTGCCGGCTGCATTCCTTATCTGAGAATGTAATGTGCTTCTACCGTGGCGGTGATAAAGTAGAGGGGGAGTCGAAGAAAACTGCGCTGTTTATTGTTGAAAAGTCTGTGAAAGTTGCAGCGACAATGTGCAAAATCAGAACTGAAGCCATGTTACGTGCCAAAATGTCTATCGTTGTACCTGAAAGGGTTAACCAGTTGGTCGAGAAGCGCGCAAAAGGGTCCTGCCAAATCCAGTGTCCCGCCCCTGGGCATGGAAGTCAAGTCGCTGTTCCCAGTCCGGACGAAGAGGATGCACTGCTTAGTCACTTCCTGTCCCAGGCCCTGCTGATGACGTCCTTCCGTCCGGCAGCCATTTTGATGGAGATTAGTATAAGAAGCGACATGGAGCCTGACCTCTTCAGCACAACAGAAGTACTGGCTAAGAGAAAGAAAATGGCAGAGGAGCACCTATCTACATGTGCGAAGAGTCCCAAGATGGAACCAGAAGACCAACAGATTGCCGCAGCCGCGGCACAAGTGCCTGCACAAGCTCTCCATTGGAGCCGAAGATGTCCACCTGAAAGTGCCGCTGCCAGAAGACGATGGAGAGTGGGCCGCAACTTCGGCGGAAGGTACGCCGAGGTCGTCACGAGAGCCGTTGCCGGTGAGGCTGTCACCTCATCCCCGGACCTGGGGATCCTGGGCAGAGATCGACACAGAGGAGTCAGAAGTGAGAACCCTGGCCCTGGCCGCGTTCTCTACCCCCCCCCCCCCCCCATCTACCCCCAGTCCGGAGCCAGCTCCCCAGCTCCAGCAGCCCCCAGCACGTCCCCGGTCACCACTGTTACCTAGGTGGCTATTTGGCGACTGGCCTGACCTAATCCAGTATATAAGGGAGCATCTTCTTCTCCTGCCAGGGAAGTCCCTTCCCTCAGTTCCTCTGGCCCAGTCCGAAAGGGCCAAAAGAGACACTGAGGTTGCCACTATCATGGAGGAACTGAGGTTTCAGCAAATGAAGAGATACGGGCCAAAGCGGCTGCTGTTCAAGGTGCGACAAGCGCAGCAGCAAGATACTAAAAAGTTGCAGGCCCTGTACAGAAGACAGTTAGAGCACCCCCAGGAGGGTGAGCCACCCCTGGAGCGCCTTCGTGCAACAGTAGTTAAGTTCGACAAAGTGAGGGGGTTTGGCACCCTTATGGACTGTCACCACAGGGCCATCCTCCTAGTGAACAGGAGGGCAGCTCAAAGGGACTAACTCCCCCCAGCTATGCATTCTCTTAAGAGCGTGGAGATTGTAGAGTATACACCTGTACAAAGCCTGGGCAGCAGCTGTCACCAGGCCTAGGAATCCCACTCAAATTCCCTTCAACTACTTCCCATCTGAAGATTGGGACTCAGATCCCTTTGGTCTCCTGACACCAAGCGCCAAGGGAGCAGTTGTTCAGGAGGAGTATCCGGGTCCACCTGCTACGGACCCCAAGTGATCTGAAAGAGACGGCGTACTCAAGTCTTCTTCAAGGGTCTCCTACAGATGTACCCAGGCCTACGCCTGCTGTCGAGGAGATTTGGTCTAACCAGTGGGTACCAACCAAAGTGCCTTGCCTACTCCAACTGATGAGGAGGTTTGGCCAGACCCCAGTGGCGCAAGCTACTTCTGTGCAAGTGGTGGTCACGACCATCACTGAATCCCGTTTGTCCCATGTCTCATGGAACACACATGTCAACCCCATGGTGGGGGCCCAGTCTCGTGGTCCTAGGTACTCTATATGTCACAGCCTAGAAAGCAGTTTGACCGACGAGGTTGGAGTGGAATAGTATCTATGTGAAAAATGTTCTATTTGTGTACTCATGTACAGTAACTTCACCAGACTTGGTCGTATGACTAACTGACTTCTGTGTGCAAGCACAATTTGTTGTTGTTACAGGTTCCTACAGCAACATTTAAGCACAGTGCCTGACGAACTTATCAAGAAAGTTTTTGCACTAACCAGCTAGTAAGTGTTGTGCCCGGCTACGGCCGTGATTCTCAGGAACCTGAACTCTATAGTGTTTCTGGACTACTGAGCGATACTTGGACATCTGTGTAAATATGCCATAGTCATATATTTTGCTCACTGTTATGCACAAGGGAAATGTTTGCGGTCCTGTACTATAATTGTTTTAGTGGAATAAAATGTATATAATTTGATGTACACCAAAAAGTCATAGTGTACCGTATTCTCTGATGTCTGGCAGTTTTCTTGTAGGGGTTGTACTGAACCAATCAGGAGGAGCAACATGTCACTCCACCGCCAACATCCTGTACAGTAAAGTCGTGTACTACATTTAGTCATACGTACACATATATTACACATAAAGTTATGTGCACATGTTTCATGTACAGTAGGACTGTAACACTCACAATCACACAGTCCATAAAAATGTCAAATATGTCTAAAATGTCAAATGTGATATTTCTTGTGTCCTCATGCTGAGGATACTTTGCTGGCCAGAAGGTATTCCTGTTACTCACAAAAGCATGCAACAAAAAGTCAAAGGTAACAAAATGTTAAATGTTATCTAAAAAAATGTCTAGCATAAGAAAATGTCTAGCATAAAAATAACTAGTGTTCTGGAGTGAAGTGTGTAATGCCAAGGGACCCCAGTAGCCAAGGCATTGTGTAGAAAGCCTCCAGCAACCCGTCAGTGTTGTCTCCTTGTAATGTATAAAGTGTTGTTATGCATAGTCAAATGTCACAGTATGTATAGTCGAATGTCATAGTATGCATAGTCAAATGTCATAGTATACATAGTTTAATGTTAAGATATACATTGTCATAGTCCATAAGTCGTGTTATACCATAGTCATAGGTATGCTGTTATTATTATACATCATCCTTATTCTCCAGTAATCCTTAGTCTCCAGTAATCCTTATTCTCCGTTAATACAAAATCTACCAGAGCATGTATGGACATTTATACAGAGACTCTATTGTGTTATCAGTTCTTGTCTACAAAAACTGCCTGGAAATGGACGTTGGATACAATGCTCCAGAACTGCATGTGGCCCCACGGCTGTTTTGCCCCTCAAAGCTTTCCAGGATGGACGTCAAGGGCGGCTTTAGTTAAGTAGGGGGGTTTGTGATGTCCCAGTATGGGATATGCATCTCACAGTCCTATCAGCTTGAGTCCCTGCATGTACCTAGGGCTCACCTGCACTGTACCCCTATAATCTGTATAATTGTATATTATGTGTAAAGGACCTTTGATATGGTCGCATGATTATTGATCACATGATAATAGTTGTCACATGTTAAAGTCACATGCTTTGTACCCAGAGAGCACCAGGTGACAAGATGACCCGCAGTTAGCCTATGGTCTCCTTGCTCAGCCCCCTTTATAAGGAAGAGAGGTACTACAATCTCGCTCTTTTGCATTTCCACCACACTTTCTGCTGAGATGAAGTCCAGTCCAGATGTCTCAGAGCCAGTGTCCAGCACATCTGGAGGCCTCAAGCCTAAATTACAGCCACAAGTCAGTAAGTCAAGTCATCTCTGTCTGCTGTCACTACCTTCAGTCAAGACAAGTCTATTATAGTCAGCGTGGCTGTCCTAAAGTCTGTCAAAGCCACTGCAAGTCCCAGCAAGCTGCCAGGTCTCTTTTCTTACTGGTCACCTCTCTAGGATCCTGGCCGAGCTGTAAAGACTGTACCATCTGTCTACCTCGGTAAAACTACCATTAACCCATACCTGGCCTTGGACTATAATTTGCCTTGCCTAAACTAGGACTAGTGGTGCTACCGTTCGGGTGGTTCTCGGTAAAAAAAAAACAGGTCCTGACATCACGAACATTTAGGGGTTAACACCATCTGCTCCTGGGCTACAACATCTGCTTCATACACCTCACTTCACACCCGACACCACACACTGTAAAATATATTACTTATGTGTGTTATACCTTTAAGAGCAGAGGAGCAGTGTAAGCCATGTGACCCTGCCTGCCCAATAGGAACCCCTAAATTATTAGCTACTAGCTGAGTACCCGGCGTTGCCCGGTTTTTCCTTCCTAATCCTTGTTGGGATGGAAAATAAACAAAGGAGGAAGCTTTTGACTTCATATCCCGTCCTCATATGTTGTTGTCATATCCCAACCCTCTATCCCGTCCTCCTAACTCGACCTCCTATCCCGACCTCCTATCCCGTCCTCCTATCCCGTCCTCCTATACCGTTCTCCTATCCCGACCTCCTATCCCGACCTCCTATCCCGTCCTCCTATCTCGACCTCCTATCTCGTCCTCCTATCCCGTCCTATCCCGTCCTCCTATCTCGACCTCCTATCTCGACCTCCTATACTGACCTCCTATCCCGTTCTCCTATCCCGTCCTCCTTTCCCGTCCTCCTATTTTGACCTCCTATCTTGACCTCCTATCTTGACCTCCTATCCCGTCCTCCTGTTTCAACCTACTATCCCGTCCTCCTAACCCATCCTCCTATCCCGTCCTCCTATCTCGACCTCCTATCCCGGCCTCCTATTCTGACCTCCTATCCCGTCCTCCTATCCTGTCCTACTATCCCGTCCTCCTATCTCGACCTCCTATCCCATCCTCCTATCCTTATCTCGACCTCCAATCTCGACCTCCTATCCCGACCTCCTATCACGACCTCCTATCTCGACCTCCTATCCAGGCCTCCAATCCCGACCTCCAATCCCTAGCTCCTATCCCATCCTCCTATCCAATCCATCTATCCCAACCTCCCATCCTGACCTCCTATCCCATCCTCATATCCCCTGCTCCTATCTCGACCTCCTATCCTGACCTTCTATCCCAATCGCCTATCCCGTCCTCCTATCCAGTCCATCTATCCCAACCTCCTATCTCGACCTCCTATACCGACCTCCTATCCCATCCTCCTATCTCGTCCTCCTATACTGTCCTCCTATCCCGACCTCCTATCCCGACTTCATATCCCGACCTCCTATCCCGACCTCCTATCTCGACCTCCTATCCCGACCCGTAATATGTGTACCAGGTATTGAAATATCTCCAGCTGTACAGAAGTTATGTGGGAACATACATTTCCCATTGATTTGCATGGGACTTTAAACAAAAGCCCTGACCCTCACAAATGGGGCTAGTTAAGGGTTAAATTAACTATCCTATATTGTAAGTGGACATATAAGTAACATGTGACCAAGTATTATGGAAATATCTCCAGCCGTTTGGAAGTTATGCAGTAACATATTTTTCCCATTGACTTGTATGGGACTTTAAACATAAACCCCGCCCCTGGCAAATCGGGGTGGGTAAGGGTTAAATCACCTATCCTATGTTTGTTGTTGACATATAAGTAACATGTGTGCCAAGTTTCATGTTAATATCTTTAGCCGTTTGGACGTGATGCTGGAACATACATACATACATACATACATGCATACACACACACGTTGAGTTATATATATATATATATATATATATATATATATATATATATATATATATATATATATATATATATATATATATATATATATATATATATATATACCGTATATACTCGAGTATAAGCCGACCCGAGTATAAGCCGAGACCCCTAATTTCAACCCAAAATCACAGGAAAAGTTATTGACTCGAGTATAAGCCTAGGGTGGGAAATACCTCATCCCCCCCTGTCATCATCCCACACATCCCCCCTTCATCATCCTCTTATCATCCCACACATCCCCCCCTTCATCATCCTCTTATCATCCCACACATCCCCCCTTCATCATCCCCTTATCATCCCACACATCCCCCCTTCATCATCCCCTTGTCATCATCCCACACATCCCCCCTTCATCATCCCCTTATCATCCCGCACATCCCCCCTTCATCATCCCCTTATCATCCCACACATCCCCCCTTCATCATCCCCTTGTCATCATCCCACACATCCCCCCTTCATCATCCCCTTATCATCCCACACCCCCCCTTCATCATCCCCACCCCCCTTCATCATCCCCACACCCCCCCTTCATCATCCTCTTCTCATCATTCGCCCTCAGTGGTCTTCAACCTGCGGACCTCCAGAGGTTTCAAAACTACAACTCCCAGCAAGCCCGGGCAGCCATCGGCTGTCCGGGCTTGCTGGGAGTTGTAGTTTTGAAACCTCCGGAGGTCCGCAGGTTGAAGACCACTGCGGCCTTCAACATCATCCAGCCCCCTCTCACCCCCTTTAGTTCTGAGTACTCACCTCCACTCGGCGCTGGTCCGGTCCTGCAGGGCTGTCCGGTGAGGAGGTGGTCCGGTGAGGAGGTGGTCCGGGCTGCTATCTTCACCGGGGGCGCCTCTTCTCCGCGCTTCCGGCCCGGAATAGAGGCGTTGCCTTGACAATGACGCAGAATTACGTTGGCAATGAACGCACCTCTGCGTCGTTGTCACGGCAACGTGACTATTCTGAGGCCGGGCCCGAAGCGCTTAGAAGAGGCCTCCCCGGTGAAGATAGCAGCCCGGAACCACTATCCCACCGGACCACCTCCTCACCGGACAGCCCTGCAGGACCGGACCAGCGCCGAGCGGAGGTGAGTACTCAGAACTAAAGGGGGTGAGAGGGGGCTGGATGATGTTGAAGGCCGCAGTGGTCTTCAACCTGCGGACCTCCGGAGGTTTCAAAACTACAACTCCCAGCAAGCCCGGACAGCCGATGGCTGCCCGGGCTTGCTGGGAGTTGTAGTTTTGAAACCTCTGGAGGTCCGCAGGTTGAAGACCACTGCGGGTGGGGGAGTTCACTCGAGTATAAGCCGAGGGGGGTGTTTTCAGCACGAAAAATCGTGCTGAAAAACTCGGCCTATACTCGAGTATATACGGTACTAGCTGAGTACCTGGTGTTGCCCGGTTTTTCCTTCCAAATCCTTTTTGGGGAGGAAAATAAACAAAGGAGGAAGCTTTTGACTTCATATGCAGTCCTCATATATTGTTGTCATATCCCAACCCCACATCCCGACCTCCTATCTCGACCTCCTATCTCGACCTCCTGTCCCGACCTCCTATACCGTCCTCCTATCTGACCTCCTATCCCAACCTCCTATCCTGACCTCCTATCCTGACCTCCTATCCCGACCTCCTATCCCGATCTCCTATCCCGTCCTCCTATCCCAACCTCCTATCTCGACCTCCTATCCCGTCCTCCTATCCCGTCCTCCTATCCCGTCCTCCTATCTTGGCCTCCTATCCCGTCCTCCTATCCCGTCCTCCTATCCAGTCCTCCTATCCCGACCTCCTATCCCGACCTCCTATCCCGTCCTCCAATCTCGAGCTCCTATCCCGAGCTCCTATCCCGACCTACTATCATGACCTCCTATCCAGACCTCCTATCCCATCCTCCTATCCCGACCTCCTTTCCCGTCCTCATATCTCGACCTCCTATCTTGACCTCCTATACCGTCCTCCTATCTCGACCTCCTATCCCAACCTCCTATCCAGACCTCCTATCCCGTCCTCATATCCTGTCCTGCTATCCCATCCTCCTATCCCGACCTCCCATCCCGACCTCCTATCCCGACCTCCTACCTGACCTCCTATCCCGACCTCCTAGCTCGTCCTCATATCCCATCCTCCTATCCCGTCCTCCTATCCCGACCTCCTAGCTCGTCCTCATATCCCATCCTCCTATCTCGACCTCCTATCCCGTCCTCATATCCCGACCTCCTATCCCGTCCTCATATCCTGACCTGTAATATGTGTACCAGGTATTAAAATATCTCCAGCCATACAGAAATTACATGGGAACATACATTTCCCATTGATTTGCATAGGACTTTAAACAAAAACCCTGACCCTCACAAATGGGGGTAGTTAAGGGTTAACTATCCTATATTTTAAGTGAACATATAAGTAACATGTGACCAAGTATTATCGAAATATCTCCAGCCGTTTGGAAGTTATGCAGTAACATATATTTCCCATTGACTTGTATAGGACTTTAAACATAAGCCCCGCCCTTGGCAAATGGGGGTGAGCAAGGGTTAAATCACCTATCCTATGTTTGTTGTTGACATATAAGTAACATGTGACCAAGTTTCATGTTAATATTCTTAGCCGTTTGGACGTGATGCTGGAACATACATACATACACACATATATACATACACACGTTGAGTTTTATATATATAGATATAGTGTAGTGGGGGAGAAGTTGCCCCAGTTCAGTGCTGAGTCACTTTTGAGTCTAAGCCCAGAGTTTAGCCTGAGCACAAGTGTGGTAAAGAAGTGAAGTGGTGCGTGGAGAAATCCTGAAGGAGGCCCCAGAACAAATCTCTTCTAAATCCTATCCAGCCATTCTGCAAGGGATCTTCCATACAGTGGAAAGTCAAGTCCTGGCAGAGAAAGTTGTTGGACCTTGTCAGAACCCTAACTGGCCTGGAGAATCTTCAATCTCTCATAACAAGTCAGTATTATTAATCAAGTAGGTGAAAATCACCATAAGTCCCAGCAAGGCTAAAGGGGTCCCAAAGAGTTACACTGGATCCTCTCCACTCTGCAGCATACTGTCTGCGTGTAATCACATCTGCACCCTGCTCAGTAAAGACAGTTATCCGTATCCTGACATAGATGTGTGGTAAACTTAGGGAATAAAGCCTTGTGGGCAGTGGCGTTGCTAGGGTTGGTGTCACCCGGTGCGGTAGAAAATGGTGTCACCCCCATACCTACCCCCTCCCCCCAGTAAGTTTTTAGCCTGTTGTGACAGACACCACTGTTGTAGCGCATTGTGAGAAATTCCAGTATAATAATCAGATATACCAGTTGCCACAGAATGGGAAAGTGTTAAAGAAGTTTTCACCATTGAAATATACAGCTCCCAGAATTACTTAAAGGGGTACTCCACTGGAAAACATTTACTTTTATATCAACTGGTGCCAGAAAGTTAAACAGATTTTTAAATTACTTCTATTTAAAATCTTAATCCTTACAGTACTTATAAGCTGTTGTATTCTCCACAGGAAGTTGTGTAGTTCTTTCCAGTCTGTCCACAGTGCTCTGTCTGTCCATGTTAGGAACTGTCCAGAGCAGGAGAGGTTTGCAATGGGGATTTGCTCCTACTATGGACAGTTCTTGACATGGACAGAGGTGTCAGCACAGAGCACTGTGGTCTGACAGAAAATACATTAAAAAAGAAAAGAACTTCCTGTGAATCACTTATACAGCAGCTAATAAGTACTGGAAGGATTAAGATTTTTAAGTAGAAGTAATTTATAAATCTGTTTAACTTTGTAGCACCAGTTGATTAAAAACATTTTTTTTTCAGTAGAGTACCCCTTTATGCAGTGGTGAGGTTATGCTGGGAGTTGTAGTTTCACTCATCATAACTGTAGAACTGACAAGTGACTCCAGCTCTGATAGGACATAGAGAGGAGAATAGACAATGATATCAGTGACTACAGGTGACGTCTTCTCTATAGTGAGGAGAATACACAATATCATCAGTGACTACAGGTGAAATCATCTCTATAGTGAGGAGAATACACAATGATATCAGTGACTACAGGTGACGTCTTCTCTATTGTGAGGAGAATACACAATGATATCAGTGACTACAGGTGACATCTTCTCTATAGTGAGGGGAATACACAATGATATCAGTGACTACAGGTGACGTCTTCTCTATAATGAGGAGAATAGACAATGATATCAGTGACTACAGGTGACGTCTTCTCTATAGTGAGGAGAATACACAATGATATCAGTGACTACAAGTGACGTCTTCTCTATAGTCTTTCCTTATCTAATTCATATGGTACATACCGCCGGGTCCAGCTAAAACTTCTGTCTGTAGAATGTGACGCCCAGACGTCTCCTCACTATGTCAGCGCATTCTCATCCTCTATATGAAAATAATAATTATTATAAACCTGCCAGACACTGTATCCTCTAAATATAATACTACTATACACTATACTCTTTGATTATAAACCTTCCATACACCATACCCACCATACATCATCCTCCTGGCAGGAGCACCCCCATCATCCACCATCAGGATCTGCTGATGGAGGTGCTGCTGCTGGGGGGGGTTGCTGGTGGATGATGAGGGTGCTACTGCCAGGGGGGGGAGCATTAGGTAGGCAGCAGTTCCCCCACTTAAGGTAGGTAGCAGTTCCCCCACATTAGGTAGGTAGCAGTTCTCCACATTAGGTAGGTAGCAGTCCCCCCACATTAGGTAGGTAGCAGTTTCCCCACATTAGGTAGCATAGATTCCCCACATTTGGTACCAGTTACCCCACATTAGGTAGTAATTTCCCCACATTAAGTAGCACAGATTCCACACATTAGGTAGCACAAATTCCACACATTAGGTAGCACAGATTCCACACATTAGGTAGAAGTTTCCCCACATTAGGTAGCACAGAATCCCCACATTAGGTAGCAGTTTTCCCACATTATGTAGCAGCCTTCGCACATTAGGTAGCAATTTTCCAACATTAGGTAGCAGTTTCCCCACATTAGGTAGCATAGATTCCCCACATTTGGTAGTAGTTTCCCCCCCATTAGGCCGCAGGTTCCCTTGCATGTTCCCCACAATAGGTCAAAGTCTCCCCACATTAGATCGCTGGTTCAAACAAACCCCCCCTCCCCCCACACACAAAAAAAAACACACACACAACACAGAGACACACACACACACAGATAGATAGATAGAGACACACACACAGTCAGAGAGACACACACTCACAGAGAGACACACACAGAGTCACACACACACAGAGTCACACACAGACAGAGAGCCACACACAGACAGAGATTGCGACAGGCACACACAGTCACACACACAGAGAGACACACACTCACAGACACACACACACACACAGTCACACACAGACAGAGAGAGACAGACACTCACTCACCCATCCAGCGCAGCGCAGCGCTCCTTCTCTCCGGTCGCTCTGCGAGTGACGTCATGTTCTTCTGCGCTGGCCCTGCGGAGGGACGTCGGACCGGCGCAACAGAAGACATGGGGGCGCGGGCCGGTTCACTGTGCAGGTGACGGGGGGGGGGGGGTGCTAGTACGGAGACGCAATAAGTGAGGACCGGGGGGGGGGGGATGCTCTTACAGAGGCAGCGCAAGTGGGGGCCGTGGGGGGCTGCTAGTATGGAGACAGGCAGCGCAACTGAGGACCGGCGGCGTACCTGGTGTCACCCCATCAGGGCCGCACCCCCCGCACCCCGGTCGCATCGCCACTGCTTGTGGGGGTGTAGGGCAGTAGGGGTGTTGCTGTTCAGTATTATAAAGGGCGCTGTTAACCCTTGTCACTCGTGACGCCAGGGTGAGGGTTAAAACTCTGTATTGATGCTGGGCCTATCGCCACCCTTCCCAAGAGCGATAGGTGAGTGTGAAATAAATGGATTGTCCACAGCAGTGCTGAACCTAAAACTTGCAGAACTTAACTGAAGATTTTCTGTACATGCAGTATCGGTAACAGTCCAGATAACAGAGTCTATATAGACAACACAGCAATGACTGACAGTTGCTTAGGACCAGAAAGTTATCTGAAGATTAGGAGGATTAGATTTGCATAGATCCGCTGGATTTAGGGGTTGGATTAGGTCCAGAGATCTTGCGGAGATTGTGGGGAATTGTAAGAACTATCCGTCTCTAGCGCAGGCTTAGGCCGCAAGGCTTTGGCCTAGTAATTTGTCTTGTAAGCTGCGGAGGTCCTACCTCGTCCAGAATCTGCAACCCAAGAGAGCGATCAAGATGGCGCAGCTCCCTTATATGGGCAGGGGCTGGCCGTTTTGGATTGATCCATATCAGCTGTCACTCACCGTTACAATGGATTGTGGGTGATCACCTGACTAGAACCACCAAAGGTCCTTTATCAAAACCATAGAGTTCTGTAACCCGGTCACATGACCCGCAGATCCTGCGACGCAAACAAGGTAAGAATATTAAATATACATCTTTACATTTTTATTTACATTAATTCTAGCTAACTGAGGGGTGACGAGGGGTTAACTAAGGAAGAGGACCCCCACTGTTCCTAGGGACTCTGACTTTGGGGACCTCACCACAAGGTAACGTATGTAATACGGTACCGGGACACCACAGATGTGTTTCTTTACTCCCCCTGTCTTGCCCAGGAGAAGCTGTCTCTACCTCAGACCGTGTATAGGCTAATGGTGCCCTGGTGTCACGCAGTGATCAGGTATTCCTTGCACCCCTGTGTCACCACATAGTCCATTAAGGAGACTAGACAGAGCAGTAACCATTATGAGTACAGCCACCCGAACACTGTTCAGAGTAGGAACATATGTCTCCGCTCTAGGACAACACAGATAGATTAAAGGAATGGAAGGGGTGCAGGCAAAGTGATAGGGTAATGGTCTCCAAACTGTGGATCTCAATTTTGCAAAACTACAACTCCCAGCATGCCCGGAAAGCTGGGAGTTGTAGTTTTGCAACATCTGGAGGCACTATACATTGATATACATTGTGCCCTCACCTCTCCCAGATGACTTTCCTCATTAGACAGATTGAATGTACTGCTGTTTACCATCTGCAGGTGAAAGATGAACATGCTAGGAGTTGTAGTTTTGCAACATCTGGAGGTCCACAGTTTGGCGACCACTGATTTAAGCTTGACCTTCTCTTTTTAGGACAATGGTGCATATGTTAGGGTCTTAATAAGTCATTTAGTTTGCACACCATATTACCTAATGCATTTATCTTAGATTACTAAAATAATTATCATTCCCTGCCTTTAATGCTTCTTGTTGGTTTAGATGTTCAAATTTTCATGCATATTAAATAAGTCAGTTTTACCTAAAAGTCAATATTGAGCGTATCATCCAATATAGCCTGTAATATCATGGAACGCCTGGTCAGCATAACAGTAGTGTGTTGGCCGTCTGCCACGTTCCACAGTAAAAACCAGAGCAGGAGCCAAGAATAACATTTTTCCAAACTTAATTGATAGGTTGCCATCTGCTCCTGTCACTTTAAATAAGAATATCGTACTATAGGTCAAATGGTGGCAAGCACCTTGTGAATGGTTTTTATTAACGTCTATCATTCATTGATTAAGGGTTATTATCACATACGGGGACAGAATTTAATCTATGTTTACGGAGGAAATCATTTTAGCTGGTTAAAAAATAATATTTACATTTGTGATATACTTTCATTGGCTTTATAGCTTTGTTTTGCCATGCGAAGATACTGCAGGACCTCATAGAAAAGTCGCAGTTATTTGTTGCATTGCCTGCACCTATTACTACTTGTAATTCTTTTGATTTAGCAACATTGGCAATAAATTAAAGGAGTATTGTGGTGCAGGACAAATCATCCCCTAAGTGTCTGATTGCCGCCCCGGTCCAACCCGACCGCAGGGAACCCCCCACGATCTCCGCCACGGCGTCCTAGCTCTCTGTGTGGACCCCGCACAAAGTGGTGGCCGACATGCCCCCCCCCCCTCAATGCTGTATCTCCGGCTCTCCCATAGAGATACATGGAGGATGTGTGTTGACCACCACTTCGTGTGGGGATCGACAGTCACCTTGCACAGAGTAGAGATCACTCTATGCACAAGGAGAACTGGGTGCCGTGCAGGACATCATGGGGGTCCCAGCGGTTGGACCCGAATCAGACCCTTGGATAAGTTGTCCTGTACCATAGTACTCCTTTAAGAGCTCTTGTCATATATACTATAATTATAAATTATTAAGATTATATACCATGTAATGTAAAGGAAGAGCCCTTGTTTGCTAGGCTTACCAGGCATGCATACCCACTGGACTGCTGCAGCTTTGTCATTGGGCAGAGGACATATATATATACCATTGTAGGGCTGGGCGGGATGACCAAATATGTGTATCACAGTATTTTTGTAACTTATGGGGATTCCACGGTATATAACGGTATTTCTCCCCCGCCCCCCTTAAATCATGTGACCCGCGAGTGCTGTTCTGCTCCGCCCCGCCCCCACAAATTAATCATCAGCCCAGCGCTGCGCTGTCCCCATCGGGGTACTACTCACATATGTCACCCGCAAGCGCTGCCCTCCTCGTCCTCCTGTTTGTTGTACTGTAAGCTGTATCCCTATGCTGTATCCCTATGCTGTATCCCTATGCGGCCGTCAGCCTATCACCTATGTTCCGCCTTGGCCGGTGATAGGCTGAGCCCACTGTCATGTACAGTGGGGATGAAAAGTTTGGGCACCCCAGGTAAAAATTTGTATTAATGTGCATAAAGAAGCCAAGGAAAGATGGAAAAATCTCCAAAAGGCATCAAATTACAGATTAGACATTCTTATAATATGTCAACAAAAGTTAGATTTTATTTCCATCATTTACACTTTCAAAATAACAGAAAGCAAAAACATGGCGTCTGCAAAAGTTTGGTCACCCTGCAGAGTTAATATCTTGTACTGCCCCCTTTGGCAAGTGTCACAGCTTGTAAACGCTTTTTGTAGCCAGCTAAGAGTCTTTTAATTCTTGTTTGAGGTATCTTTGCCCATTCTTCCTTACAAAAGTCTTCCAGTTCTTTGAGATTTCTGGGCTGTCTGTCACGCACTGCTCTTTTAAGGTCTATCCATAGATTTTTTTGTTTTCTGTTATTTTGAAAGTGTAAATGATGGAAATAAAATCTAAATTTGTTGACATATTATAAGAATGTCTGATCTGTAATTTGATGCCTTTTGGAGATTTTTCCATCTTTCCTTGGCTTCTTTATGCACATTAATACAAATTTTTACCTGGGGTGCCCAAACTTTTGATCCCCACTGTAAGGAGCCAGCTTCTTACATGACAGTGGGCTCAACCTATCACCGGCCGAGGCGGAACATCGCTTTTTAATCAACTGCATCCAGAAAGTTAAAAAGATTTGTAAATTGTTTCTATAAAAAAATCTTAATCCTTCCTGTACTTATCAGCTGCTGTATACTACAGAGGAAGTTGTTGTGGTGTCGGACGTGGTAATGTGTGTATTAAAGGAAAACTGTCAGCTTTCTCCCCCCGCACTAACCAGCAGTACTGGCTGATAGTGCGAGGGGCGCTGATCAGTTTGATCCTTTTTCGGTATATGTAAATGAGGTGCTAACTGGCACCGGCCTGGCTAACTGGCACTCTGACGTCAGTGCCGCTGGCCGCAGTGCCGCCCAGCTCATCAATATTCCTCCCCTCCCTCCGCCTCTCCCTCTTCTCCCCGCTCTGTAATGAAGAGAGAGGGGAGGAATATTCATGAGCTGGGCGGCCCGGGGCCAGCGACACTGATGTCAGAGTGCCAGTTAGCCCATCTAGTGCCAGATAGCACCTCATTTGCATATACCGAAAATAGAAGATTACAACCGAATGGCGCGGCAGATCCGGGCATGGTAAGGATCAAACTGATCAGCGTCCCCTGCACTACCAGCCAGTACCGCGGGTTAGTGTGGGGGAAGAAAGCTGACAGTTTTCCTTTAACCTCTTCGTGACGCCAGGGCGTGGTTATTTTATACACTACCCGAGGTAGACCAGCTTCACCTGGGCCAGGAACGGGGCAAGTAATCACTCCGACGCAAGGTTATGGTTAACTGGTATGCTTTACTGAGGTAGGCAAGGCGTTACAGTCCTTACAGCTCAGTTCAGCACTGGGGAGATGCAGGGTGAACTTAAGGAAGCTTATCGGTTTGCTGGGACTTATAGTTATTGACTTGACTGATGCAGCCACGCTTGTTTACAGACTTGACTTGGACTAACTTGCTTAGACTGGACTAGAATCCCCACTGGTTTAGGTCCTATCTTGCAGCTTAGACTTTCACTATAGGTGCAGGGGTTAACTTGAAGTAGAAGCTTGCTGGCTGGATTAGGCCTTAGGCCTCCTTCTGGATCACACAGACTCCTCAGGTCCTCACTTCACTGTGCCTCAGCATGCACTAATTTCCCTAGCTGAACCCTGACCTCACTAAATAAGGGGGACAGTTTAGAGAGTTCCAATTGGTCACTGACAAGCCACCTGTTCACCTTGCATACCTTCCCTTAACAACAGGGTTACTAAGAACATAATTTAGAGGGACAAACATCTCAAAAGATTAACCAACACATGACACGAGATTTGATAGTCCTCTATAGTCCTTAGGAGGGATGTGGACCCAGGGACACTGAAATAGAAGCCGCCACACAGGACAGGCAGGTATACAGAAGGACAGATTCTATACTGGGCCACCGCATTGTCAGGAACTGTCCAGAGTAGGACCAAATCCCCAAAGCAAACCTCTCCAGCTCTGGACAGTTCCTGACATTGACAGAGGTGTCAGCAGAGAGCAGACTGAAAATAATTTCCTCTGTAGTATACAGTAGCTGATAAGTACTGGAAGGATTAAGATTTTTTAATAGTAGTAATTTAGAAATCTGTTGAACTTTCTGGCACCAGTTGATTTAAAATAAATTGTTTTCCACTGGAGTACCCCTTTAAATAGTTTATAAGGTTGAAAAAAAGACAAAAGTCCATCAAGATCCACCTGTAGTCCTACTGTGTTAAAGGAGATGCCCGGTACGGACTATTCCTATTCCATGAAAACAAACTTTCACTTACCTTCCTAAGTTCCCCCGGAGCTCCGCAACAGCTGATCAGTCGGTCGGGTTGTCTACTTCATATTTCCCTTAGCCCGGGACGTCACACGGCGCTTCAGCCTATCACCTGCCAAGGCGGGACATCGCTGCAGCTTGTGATAGGCTGAAGTGCCATGTGACATTCCGGGCTAAGGGAAGTAGGAAGTCGACAGCCCGGCCGACAGATCAGCTGCTGCGGAGCTCTGGGGGAACGAAGGAAGCTAAGTGAAAGTTTGTTTTCTCTTTTTTTTTTTTCAGCCTGGGCAGGATGGAATAGGAATAGTCCGTACCAGACATCTCCTTTAACCCCTTAACGACGAAGGACGTATATTTACGTCCTCCGCCGACTCCCGCGATATGCCGCAGGGTACACAGTGACCCCGCGTCATATCGGGTCGGTCCCGGCGGCCATCAATGGCCGGGACCCGCGGCTAATACAGGACATCACTGATGCCCTGTATTAAGCCTTCAGACGCGGCGATCAAAGCTGACCGCCGCGTCTGAAGTGAAAGTGAAAGTATCCTGGCTGCTCAGTCGGGCTGTTCGGGACAGCCGCGGCGAAATTGCAGCGCCCCGAACAGCTTACAGGACACCGGGAGGGACCTTACCTGCCAGGCAGATCCAGGCAGGAGCAGTCAAGCGCCGATAATGCTGATCACAGGCGTGTTAATACACGCCAGTGATCAGCATAGGAGATCAGTGTGTGCAGTGTTATAGGTCCCTATGGGAGCTATAACATTGCAAAAAAAAAGTTTAAAAAAAGTGTTAATAAAGATCATTTAACCCCTTCCCTAATAAAAGTTTTAATCACCCCCCTTTTCCCATTAAAAAAAATAAAACAGTGTAAATAAAAATAAACATATGTGGTATCCCCGCGTGCGTAAATGTCCAAACTATAAAGATATATCATTAATTAAACCGCACGGTCAATGGCGTACACGTAAAAAAAATCCAAAGTCCAAAAAAGCGTATTTTGGGTTACTTTTTCTACCATAAAAAATTTAATAAAAAGCGATCAAAAAGTCCAATCAAAACAAAAATGGTACCGATAAAAACTTCAGATCATGGTCCAAAAAATGAGTCCTCATACCGCCCTGTATGTGGAAAAATAAAAAAGTTATAGGGGTCAGAAGAGGACATTTTTAAACGTATACATTTTCCTGCATGTAGTTATGATTTTTTCCAGAAGTGCGACAAAATCAAACCTATATAGGTAGGGTGTCATTTTAACCATATGAACCTACAGAATAATGATAAGGTGTCATTTTTACCAAAATATGCACTGCGTAGAAACGGAAGCCCCCAAAAGTTACAAAATGGCGTTTTTTCTTCGATTTTGTTTCACAATGATTTTTTTTCCGTTTCGCCGTGGATTTTTGGGTAAAATGACTAATGTCACTGCAAAGTAGAATTGGTGATGCAAAAAATAAGCCATAATATAGATTTTTAGGTGGAAAATTGAAAGGGTTATGATTTTTAAAAGGTAAGGAGAGAAAAAAACAAAAATGCAAAAACTGAAAAACCCTGCATCCTTAAGGGGTTAATTTAGAGGAAGGCAAAGGTTGTAGCCTACCTAGTACAAAGCAACCCAAACTTTATTATATGTATGGGTCCTCTTCTAGTCTGACCTGTTTTGAGATTCTTAGGACAGATTTAGCCTTTATTTTTGCTGATCTATGAAGTGAGTGTGACTGCAGGATCTGACTACACAGGGTTTGGTGTCTGTTACCATGGAGACAGAGCACTTCAAGCAAAGTTCCTTAAATTTTCATCTTAGATGCAATGTAATAAATTTTTGTATTTCTACATCATTTTTAGCCTTCTTTGGTAATATTTCTACTAACCAAGTGCGGATGGTTACATCTAGACCAGTGTTTCCCAACCAGGGTGCCTCCAGCCGTTGCAAAACAACAACTCCCTGCATGCCCAGACAGCCAAAGGCTGTCCGGGCATGTTAGGAGTTGTGGTTTTGCAACAGCTGGGGGAACACTGGCTGGGAAAGATTGAGCTAGAGAGTAGGTTTATTGTGTTTAAAGTCTGTGGGGAAAAAAAAACTTTGCAAAAAAATTTTCAAAAATATAGAAACAAATAAGAAGTCAAAAGACAAAAAAAAAACCCTCTTTATTCAGTGCATCCCTTTATTGGGTATTTTTGAAGCGTTTCATGACCTTTTGCTACTGAATCAGACGTCACAGATGCAATGAAGGAACAATGTATTGCTTGTCGACATTTAAATGGTTTCTAAAATAAAAAAAATTGATTAATACTCAGCAATTCCATGGTGTTGTTCTCCTCGGCAAAAACAATAACTAGAAACATTTGGTGCATGTGATGAACAGACTGTTCACTGACATTTACCACTGTCTGTGTAAGCGCAGAGCAGGGGATCCTTCCCTTACTAAATGTTACCAGAATGTCAGCCCCGGGACCCAGTCAATAGCTATTAGGGCGACCTTTCATTTCATATTTAGAGAAAAAACAAACAGCAAAATAAATATGCCAGAATCACAATGAGTCTAAAGCCTCAATTTCCACCAAATAGTCACAGCCCAGTAACTGCAGCTGCATAATAAGAACAACCATTAAAGGGGTACTCCGGTTTTGAAAAACAAAAGCGTATCCCCTATCCTGTGTCCCCGCTCTGCCATCTCCTGCATGGCGCCATGACTCTCCTCATGCACAGAGCAGGGGTCAACACACCCCCTCACGAGCACATGTATCTCTATGGGAGAGCCAGAGAAACACGAGCGCATGCATCTCTATGGGAGAGCCAGAGACACACGAGCGCATGCATCTCAATGGGAGAGCCAGAGACACATGAGCACATGCATCTCTATGGGAGAGCCAGAGACAAAGGAGCGCATGCATCTCTATGGGAGAGCCAGAGACAAAGGAACGCATGCATCTCTATGGGAGAGCCAGAGACAAAGGAGCGCATGCATCTCTATGGGAGAGCCAGAGACAAAGGAACGCATGCATCTCTATGGGAGAGCCAGAGACAAAGGAACGCATGCATCTCTATGGGAGAGCCAGAGACAAAGGAGCGCATGCATCTCTATGGGAGAGCCAGAGACAAAGGAACGCATGCATCTCTATGGGAGAGCCAGAGACACATGAGCGCATGCATCTCTATGGGAGAGCCAGAGACAAAGGAGCGCATGCATCTCTATGGGAGAGCCAGAGACAAAGGAGCGCATGCATCTCTATGGGAGAGCCAGAGACACACGAGCGCATGCATCTCTATGGGAGAGCCAGAGACACATGAGCACATGCATCTCTATGGGAGAGCAAGAGACAAAGGAGCGCATGCATCTCTATGGGAGAAACAAAGGAGCGCATGCATCTCTATGGGAGAACCAGAGACAAAGGAGCGCATGCATCTCTATGGGAGAGACAAAGGAGCGCATGCATCTCTATGGGAGAGCCAGAGACAAAGGAGTGCATGCATCTCTATGGGAGAGCCAGAGACACACGAGCGCATGCAACTCTGTGGGAGAGCCAGACACAAAGGAGTGCATGCATCTCTATGGGAGAGCCGGAGACACACGAGCACATGCATCTCTATGGGAGAGCTGGACAAACACGAGCACATGCATCTCTATGTGAGAGCTGGAGACACATGAGCGCATGCATCTCTATAGGAGAGCCAGAGATACACGAGTGCATCCATCTCTATGGGAGAGCCAGAGGTTCAAAAACATCTCTATGGGAGAGCCAGGATGCCGTGCCGTGGATCATGGGGGTTCCCAGGTGTCGGACCCCCTGTGATCATTCACTTATCCCCTATCCTGTGGGTAGGGGATACATTTTTTTAAACCAGATTACCCCTTTAAATAAATAGGAATGGTCTTACCAATTCTTGAAGACAGAGCTGTAGGAAGCAGGGGGGGCAGAGCGAGTGGTGGCCCTGGGCCACTAGCATGGTGGGTTTACTCATTAGACTTCATACATTCCTATAGGCCACAGGCACATTACACTTGCTGCCTACAAGACTGGATACAGAGGCATTATCGCGCCTGTAAGCCCTATACTTTTACAGTTCAAAACAGAATGCTTATTGTTGGGAAAGGAGTAAAAAAAAAAAATTAAATTGGGCTCTCTGAGAGTCAAATTGTTCCTGGAATTATTTATCTGTGCACACTGTGCATGCACGTCCAGCATTTCATTATATCTCTATGGAGCCACCTCACATTTCCAAGCTCGGCAGTAGGGGCTCTACGGTGGTGATTTTATTCCTCTGTATGAGAGCATAATGACTGTAAAAAAAAGCAATAAGGGGCCGAGGCAGTGAGGAGCACTAATATTGTGGGTAGGGCACTGTTTCTGTGTGGGGTACAAAGAGGGGCACTGTTACTATATGAGGCAGAGTAAGTTTGGCACTGTTTTATTTTTTATTTTTTTTTGGGGGGGGGGGGGTTAGTTGTTAGAACAGCGAGCCAGGGGTAGCAGAAGGCACAATATTGGAAGATGTAGTAGGATAAGAAGTTTGTGTTAAGGGTGAATAGGTAGGTAAGGTGCTGGAAATGTTACCATAAACCACGCTGCCATGTGGAATTCCAAAAAGACTATTACTCCCAGCTAGCTATTACCAGCCCCCCTATGTGCTACAAACCACATAAGTGATTTCAGTGCAGGTACATTCAGTGATATTTATTGTGTTTTTTACATTTATTAATTTATTGTTACACTTGGGGACTAAGCAGTGCAATCTTCTGATCGCTGGTATAATACACTGGGATACAGGACTGTACTGCAGTGTATGAAGCCTGTCAGTGTTACTCTGATCAGACTCTGCCTTTGGTTGCCATGGCTACCATCGGCACTCCACTATCACATTGCATGGTAACAATGGAGGACAGAAAGGGCTCCCTCCATCTGTCACCCTGTTAGATTCCGTGATCTGCACTGACCACAGCATCTAAAGCGTTAAGGGCCAGGCAGCATGTAGCAGTGACGCTGATAGTGGCACCGTCAACATTTCTGTACCTTGTTTATACTGCCAATGTTTATATAGGTGAGAGCTGAATGTGGCATTGACAGTTGTCACGTATATAGCCATATGGCTGACAGAAAGGGGTTAAAGAATTGTCTTACATTGTTGAGTCTGGCTTAGTATCCAGCGACACAGAACATGCCTAATTTCCTGTCCTATAACAACTATTGTTTTACTATAGTTTTTTTGCCAAATAATAAGGAACAATGAAAACAAATCCCCCTGAGATTCATCTCAGAAGATATGTATTCCACTTCTAGGAAACATCTGGATTTTACCAGAGGATTCGGAACGTTACAACCGTAAGGTTTCATAAGAACACAACATTTTCAGTTCTATATTTAGATAAAAACTTTCCAGATTTCCTGCGGGTTGACCCTATCTGTATTCCAATAAATGGTTGTTTCTTTATATAAGGGTTTTTTCCACCTTCATAATGTTTCCCATGGCCCATCTCACTAATGGACTTTCACGTTGGCATTCATATACAAAATGTTCTTCAGGTTCTAAAAAATACTTTTATTGGCCATAGACATTCAACAATGGTAATTATACAAGTGTACAATACTAATGGTAAGAATAATAGTGGCCATGCCTATAAGAGCCAGGGAGAGAGTTTGTTATATTCAATAGGTGGAGGGAATTAAGTTAATACCAGAAATTTATGGCAGCTTCTTTTCTCCTAAGGCAGTGTTCAACATGCATAAAGTGAGAGAATATACAATAACCCTTTGGGGGAGACCCCCTAGGGGGAAGAAAGCCCTGTTACTAGGAACTCACTAAAATATAACTTTTATTTGTGTATTAAAAATGAAACAAAGGAACACACGTGAATGGTTAAAGCCATCAGTGGTCTCCCTGTTACGCCGAGCGCTCCGGGTCCCCGCTCCTCCCCGGAGCGCTCGCTACACTCTCGTTACTGCAGCGCTCCGGTCAGATCCACTGACCCGGGGCGCTGCGATACCGCCTCCAGCCGGGATGTGATTCGCGATGCGGGTGGCGCCCGCTCGCGATGCGCACCCCGGCTCCCGTACCTGACTCGCTCTCCGTCGGTCCTGTCCCGGCGCGCGCGGCCCCGCTCCCTAGGGCGCGCGCGCGCCGGGTCTTTGCGATTTAAAGGGCCACTGCGCCGCTGATTGGTGCAGTGGTTCTAATTAGTGTGTTCACCTGTGCACTCCTTATTTATACCTCACTTCCCCTGCACTCCCTCGCCGGATCTTGTTGCCATTGTGCCAGTGAAAGCGTTTCCTTGTGTGTTCCTAGCCTGTGTTCCAGACCTCCTGCCGTTGCCCCTGACTACGATCCTTGCTGCCTGCCCCGACCTTCTGCTACGTCCGACCTTGCTTCTGTCTACTCCCTTGTACCGCGCCTATCTTCAGCAGTCAGAGAGGTTGAGCCGTTGCTAGTGGATACGACCTGGTCACTACCGCCGCAGCAAGACCATCCCGCTTTGCGGCGGGCTCTGGTGAAAACCAGTAGTGACTTAGAACCGATCCACTAGCACGGTCCACGCCAATCCCTCTCTGGCACAGAGGATCCACTACCTGCCAGCCGGCATCGTGACACTCCCTATGTGAATAATTCTCTAGATGGCTGTTATTGCCAGCTCTGGCAGATCTTTATAAAAGAGGGGGATAGTTTTAACTTCTGTGGTCTCTCTCACCATCCCCTGTCATAGCAGGCATCCGATGGTCTTTATCTCCCACTCTTTATATTATTTGAATTCAAATGTAGAAAACAGACATCGTCGCACATCCACAACATGCAGAATGATCTAATGCTTCTCAGCAACATTTATTAAAGAAGGTCATTAGTGTACTTTATGATCATGAAGTGCAATCCATGATCATGATGGCTACCTGTAAGTAGTGGTTCCCTAACATCCCTAACTTTATGTTATTGTTGCATCATATTTTGCCTATTCAATTTAACAATGATTTGGATTCCACCAGAGAGATCACTGCCTAAAACCTGTCACCAGCCTCTCCAACGTTTTGCTAGAGTAGTGGCTTTGTGAGGCTACTATAAAGTGAGAGAATTACATCATCCAGTCATCCACTGTACCTCTGTCCAAGTCCCTCTCTAAAAGCACCCCCCACCCTCCTGAGAGACACAGACCAAGTGATTTCTGCCCTGCACTGAGTCATGCTCTCTTTAGTGCTGAGAACTGGGAGGTGTGTGCAGCCTTAGCCAATCAGACACTGAACCTCTCTGCTGCTCAGAGCATGGGCGCTGCTCTCAGAGAGGGAGCTGGCTGGCAGAGCAAAGCTGCAATCATTGCTGGGAGGCTTTGGAGGTGACTTTGGAGCTTTGTTTATATCAATGCTTTCCTGGACTACCCCTTTACGTTTAAGTCAGTGGTGTTGGTCCTAGGTAGAGGAGTGGTCCAGGTAGGGGGTCCATAAGAGAAAACAGAGATTGCAGATTATAGGTGATTGTGATGAGACATATACTTAGAAACTTAAAGACATTAAAGGAAAGTCGTGGCGGCACCACTGCTATCTGCCACATTGAACATACTCATAGCTTGCCCTGATGGGACTGATAGTCCGAATTGGCCATGAGGTACACAAATATAGAAAAATACAATGTCCAAATACATGAAAAATACAGAAAACTATTTGGCACTCACCATAAAATATAACCTTTATTACGTCCTAATTAAAAACAGCTTGCCGGTGGGCAGCGGTTTTTAATGAAAACATAATAAAGGTTATCCGCAGTAAGAAAATTCACATCAGCACTCACCTGTTAAAAAGTAACTTTTATTTCAACATCTTCATTAAACAAAAGCCGCCTTTGGTGGGATCATGAAACAGAAAACGCAACAGCCGGAGCTGTGCGGGTGGGTGGTAACAAGCTGGTTTCGGGGGTATTCCGCTTCCTCTTGCTTCACCTGTCATCACATCCAGGTAACCTTTACCATAATGGGAACTGAGACGTCGCTAAAAGGGGAGGAGCACTAGGCACTAATGCAAATGAGGAGGATACATTATCAAAACCTGTAAAATACTAGTGAAAATGAAATGTTAGTAAAATAGTACTAATAGAAATATTCTGGCAGCAACCCCTCCACCTTTACGCCACAAATACAACCTGGCAGCAGCCTCGAGATTTTCTCAGCACAAGTAGTTAAGGAAGTAAAGTCCCTCATCTACCCCACAGCCCCCAGCAATCTGACAGCAAAAGAAACGAGAGCTCTGAAATGGCTGTGATCTGTGAGGATACTTATCTCCGCCTAAATTCCGATCCTACCACTAAAATCCTGTCTAAACTACGGAGTTTCCTACACAGCAATGTTGAAATGGGCATAATCAGTTAAAAGAAAGCTGAAAAGCTAATACCAAATTGTGCTAATAAACCGCAATGGTATTTCCTGCCCCAAATCCATAAGAGTTTGGATTCACCTCCTGGCAGACCTATAGTGGCAGGAATTGGGGCACCACATGAACATTTATCAAGATATCTAGACTGGCTTCTTCGGCCCATCCTCCATGACATATCTTCATACTTAAAGGACACTGACAGCTTCCTTTTACTTCTTGAAGATTTTCATTGGGAGAACACTTACAAGATGGCCACTATTGACGTAGAGAGCTTTTATACCAGAATCCCCCAGGACTTAGGGGTTCGGGTAATAAGAGATTTTCTGTTAGCTGCTGACAAAAGTAAAGAATATGTTGATTTCGTCACCACAGGTCTTGAAATGGTCCTGGGAAACAACTGTTTTGTATTTGACGGTAATTGGTTTACACAGAAGACGGGCACGGCGATGGGCACGCCAGTGGCGTGTGTACCTTCGCAAATTTATACCTTGCCGCCCTCAAGCAAAAAATGGTGTACAATTCCAATAACCCATTTGTGAAAAATTTGAAACTTTACACCCCCTATGTGGATGACGTGTTGATTATTTGGGAAGGTGAAGAAAAAGATTTCTCTGATTTCCTTACCTATCTAAATGAAAAAAAATTTGCAATTTGCAAATTACATAATTGATTTTTTAGATGTCCAAATCCATGTGATAGATAATTCTATCAAAACCACAGGTTAGGCTGTTTTCACACTATAAAATTCATCAGTTTTAATGATCCTTTTGATGTTCGGTTATGAAAACCCTGAAAAACGGCCATTAAACGTCCATTAGAAAATCCCATACGTCCATTAGAAAATCCCATTATAGTCAATGGGATTTTTACATTATCCGTTTTAATCCGTTATAGTCCGTTATTAATAACGGATGTTATTTTGTGACGGGAGAATGAACAGAAGAAATAGTGCATGCAATATTTCTTCCGTTACTATCTTCCGTCACAAAATAACGTCCGTTATTAATAACGGACTATAACGGATTAAAACGGATAACGTAAAAATCCCATAGACTATAATGGGATTTTCTAACGGACGTATGGGATTTTCTAACGGACGTTTAATGGGATTTTCGAACGGACGTATGGGATTTTCTAACGGCATTTAATAGACGATTTTTAGGGTTTTCATAACGGAACATCAAAAGGATCTTTCAAACGGATGAATTTTAAAGTGTGAAAGCAGCCTTACAGAAAACAGACCGCTACAAACTCATATCTGCACTTCAAAAGCTACCATCCTGCACACACCATAAACTCCGTACCTTACAGTCAATTGCTTCGGTTGAAAAAATCAATAGCACTAAAGAACAATTCCAAATTCAAGCCGAGTAATTCATTGCCAGATTCACTCAGAGAGGTTACCCCAAAGAGCTGCTCATGTCCTCTCTCAAGAAAGTATCTAAAATCTCCCATACTGAACTGATCCACAAAACATATAAAAAGAATAAAAACAAAGAAAAAAAAAACAAAGAAAGGAAAATCCAGTTCAATCCCCTATCTGAAATCATCACAAAAACATTGCATAAAAACTGGCATATCCTTGAACGTGATTCCATCCTGCATGACATTGCCATCAAAAAACACTTATTACCTTCAGGCACAGCACTAGTTTACAAAACCTGCTAGTGTCTTCCGCTTTTTCTTCCAAAAAACCTAATGAGAATTGGTTAGCCAAAAATGAACAAAAAGGTAATTACAAATGTGGCTCCTGCATCCATTGTCCCCAGCTACAGAAAGGTGCCTTCCTAAGACTTGGTGGCACTGAAAATAAGATCAAAGGGGGACATGTATCAAAGATTTTACCCCTGCTTTGTGTGTATTTTTTTGCGCAAAATTTTGCGCAAGCCCTTTTTTTGCGCAATTTTTTTGCGCACGTTTTGGTAGAGCATGTCCTCCAGATGTGGCTGAATCAGGGTACCTTTGAGTGACATCTATAGTACACATGGATTTATTAACTGCGTACTTTTTTTTTACACCAAAAATTTTGCCGCAAGAGATGTTTTTTTTGCGCAAGTATAAGCCATCTTGGACTTAACGTAGCAAGATGCTCTAAATCATTGATTCTATTTTCCAAAGAGTGGATTTAGGAGATTACTATATTTACCCGCAATTTATGAAGCTCATTGCACTTGATTGATAAATTTAGAGCTTCTGCACATAATTTAGAATTCGGGAAAAGGGGTAAAATGCTTCTACCATACACAAATAATGATACATGTCCCCCAAAGTATTTATCATCTGCTGCTCAGAATGGGTGATTTATTAATTATTAGTAATTATTACTACATTGGCTCCACTAAGCGATGTCTCTTCTCCCACTTCCGAGAGCGCAAGAGATCGCTGAAAACTGGCGACGGATCCACCAGGCTCATTGAGCACATGCGATCACATGACAACAGTAACCCCGATTCTCTTACTATCTGCGGCATAGAGAGAATCACAACAACTGGAAATATGAAACAGCGCGAAGCTGAATGGATAATGCGCACCGATGCGCTTGGGATCCTAGGTCTTACTGACCGCAATGAACTGACTGTCTTTTTATAATTCTAACGATTCTGCCCTATTGACTTTTTTACTGTCTGCACCAGAATATTTCTATTAGTACTATTTTACTAACATTTCCTTTTCACTAGTATTTTACAGGTTTTGAGAATGTATATTCCTCATTTGCGTGACGTCGCAGTTCCCATTATGGTAAATGTTACCTGGATGTGACGACAGGTGAGGCCAGAGGAAGCAGAATATCCACTAAATTAGCTTGTCTATTTTTCATGCATCGTGCATCCCTGTCCGCCGGTCTTTGCACTCCCCATCCGTGACTGTACAATTGAATTTTGTGTTGCATTACATGACGCTGAGTGGTGCCATCCTATCTTTCCTCTACTGCTTCAGCAATAAAGGTTACATCAGTAGCCTGTGTAATAATAAATGGAAATGACTATTGTATCTGATATTGTGCAGATGCTAAATAAATTAACATTTTTGCTGTTAATGTGCAGGAAATCATTGCATTTAGTATGAGATCAGTTTACTCCTAGATTTCCCTTATCTCCAAAAGAGCCGTCTATGGTCATGGTAATATGAATGACATGCACTTAGTACTAGTAACTTAGGTTGGGTTTACACTGTGTTTTGTATTTATGTTTCAGTTGTTTATGTTTTATTATGTGTTGTTGTTTTTTTTTTTGTATAACATTTTTTTTGCTCTAAGTAATAGTAGTAGTCTGCACTATTTTGTCCAGCTGAAAAAACGTTGCAATGCTTTATTTTTATTTTTTTAATATACAGTAAGTCAATAGGAAATTAATTTGGATGTATGATAGACAGCAGAGTCCATTTTTAGCATCTGTTTCATGTATACATAATACATAAACACAAACGCAGTGTGAACCCAGCCTGAGACTAAGTATCGGTAAGTATACATAGTGTGCAAAAATTCAAAGCGGTTATTCCAATAACCAAAGTTATCCCCTATCCATAACAATCTTATTGGTGGGGGTCCGACCACTGGGGCCTTCACTGATACCAAGAACAGAGGAAATTGTCCCCCAAATGAATGGAGCACGGCAGAAGTCCTGCGCTGCTCCAGGGACTGAGCAGGAAACAGAGGATGAAGAAGGCTTGTCCTTAGTGTGGAAGCAGAGGGAAGGTATGCGTGACTTTTATTTGTTTTTTATTTATTTTATATTGGTAGAGACCTATTGGAAGACCTATATTAATAGTTAAATAGTTAAATTACCTTCCTACTAGGGGAATCTACCTAATGGGGGGATTGCTTTCTGACTTGGGGCATCTACTTAATAGGGGGAGGGGATTACCTACCTACTAGAGCAATCTACCTAATGAGGGACAGTGAAGAGTAAAAGTGTACAGCTGCCCATAGCAATCAATCAATGAAGGGGGGTAAGCTTCTGTGGTGTCCCGGTACCGGATTGCATCCGTTACCTTGTGGTGAGGTCCCCAAAGTCAGAGTCCCTAGGTACCGGTGGGGTCCTCATCTATAGTTGGCCCCTAGTCACCCCTTTAGTAGTTAAAATTATTCAAATTCTAAGTGTATATATGTATATAATTGTTGTAGTGTCGCAGGACCTGCGGGTCACGTGATGCGTTCCAGAACTCTATGGTTTTCTAGTTAAGGACCTTTGGAGGTAGTCAGGTGATCACCCACCATGCATTGTAACGGTGAGTGACAGCTGACATTGGACCAATCCAAAACGGCCCTGCCTCTGCCCATATAAGGGAGCGACGGCCATTAATCGCTCTCTTGTTCCTGTGCTGCTGATGAGGATGGATCTGCGCAGCTGTCATCAGCACTTGCTAGGCCTAAGCCCTGCGCCCGCGGCCATCTCTCAAAAACTGTGAGTTACTTCAATCCCTGTTTACTCTGCAAGATCACTGGACCTAAATACTCCCCTAAATCCGGCGGATCTCTGCAAGAAACCCTAATTCTAATCATTTCTGGATAACTCAATGGTCCTCAACATCTGTCAATCACTGCCGTGCTGAATAGAGACTTTGTTAATAAGACTGTTGCTGTTATTGGATGTACTGCAAATACCTCAGTAAAGTTTCACGCAAGTTCAAGTTCATCTTTGCTGTGGACATTCAGTCATTTATGCATGCACCTATCGTTTCTGGGAAGGGTGGCGATAGGCCGAAGATTTACCTCAGCGTATTAACCCTCACGCTGGCGTCATGAGTGACAAGAGTTAAATCAACCCCTCATATACCAACCCAGCAACACCCCATCTACACAACACCCCCAAGGCAGTTACCACACTTCCTACAAGGGACTCTCACCTAATGAGGGAATAAAGATTTTCTGGAAGAGCCAGTGCTAAAATATTTTGCTTTACAGTGGGCTTTACTGGAGGGAAACTCTGGATTAGGTCTAATCCTCCTCTCCTCACATGGCGTAGCAGGCAACAGACACAACTTGTTTACCCACTAACCCGAGCTAGACTAGACTGAACTGGGTTGGTTCCAGCCCTCCAGGGAGAGAGGGTTGACCATGGGAGACTCCTCCCTCAGAACATTCTAGCAGCTTCTAGCAAAAGCTTGTCTAAGGGAAGGTAATGTGACCAAAACTCCATGCATACTTAACATGTGATCCTCCAAAGACTCAGTACAGAGAAAGTATTAACCCTTCACAGAAATAGCAGTGTAACAGACAATTGGCAGATTATGCAAGTTAAACTCACGATATACAAACAAAGATTAAGATATTTGGAAAGACTCTGCTGCCACACAACAATCTTAGCTACAGCAGCTGGGACAAGGGCATCAACACATTGCATGGGCACCTCTATCTCTCAAGAAGGGGAAGAATCTGTCATCAGAGGGGTCTGCTATTCAGAGCTCATGCACACTTGCATGCCATTATGGGCATTAGACAGTGGCGTAGCTATAGAGGTCGCAACGGTCGCCATGGCGCTGGTGGCGCTGAAGGGGGGCCTCATTTAGTCCGGTCCCCCGGCCCCAAGTAAAGTCGGCTGGGGGAAGGGACACTGACGCTTTAAGAGCAGCAGACGTCGGAAGCACGCACCTGACGTCACGGTCCCTGCCCCAGCTGTGCAGGAGGACGAGGACATCCCGCCGCTGCCTAGAGATGGTGTATCCTCCCTGCTAGGCGAGGAGGTGGATAGGAGCTGGAAAACAATGACGGAGGGTCAGAGGTGAGAGTGGCGGGGGAGGGTTTGCTGGCTAGAAGAACATGGAGGAGGACAGGGGGGGGTGGAAAAAGGAGCATGGAGGAGGACAGGGGGGGTGGAAAAAAGGAGCATGGAGGAGGACGGGGGTTAGAAAACGGGCATGAAGCGCCGTTCATTTACGGCATGGCTATGAAGTTAGCGCAGGAACTCCTGCGCTCACTTCATAGTAGTTGCGCATAGTGACATCCTCTGACCTCAAAAGCCAGTGTTTTTCAACCATGGTGCCTCCAGCTGTTGTAAAACTACAACTCTCAGCATGCCCGGACAGCAAAAGAATGTCTGGGCATGCTGGGCGTTGTAGTTTTGCAACAGCTGGAGGTGCCATGGTTAGAAAACACTGGCTTACAGTACATATCTTAAAGGAGTACTCCAGGATGCAAAAAATTTCATTCAGACTGCCGGCAGTAAATGAATGAACATACATACCTACTGTCGCTCCCCTGGTGCCTCCAGGGGAGCGGCCCATGCCGCGATCCTTTTCCTGGTTGCCGGTGGTTGGTGAGGCATACTGACAATCACCGGCCGCACCGAAGTCCTGTCTTGGCCGGCAATAGGCTGAGCGGCAGTGTCACTCACCGACCACCGGCAACCAGGAAAAGGATCGCGGCGGAGGCCGCTCCATGGTGCGTATATATATTTATTATTTTACTGCCGGTAATCTGAATGAAAATTTTTGCACTCTGCAGTACTCCTTTAAGTTAGAGAACATTTTTCATATATTGTGGAAACCTCTCTTATCAAAAATCAACCTGTACAGATTAACATTAGGGTAGGGTTACATGTAACAGATCCGCAGCGTATTTTAGGCTGCGGATCCACAGATGACTTGACTCTATAGTGTGTCTCCTGCTGTTTTCCCCCCCTATGTGCTGCTCACAGCAGCAATCTACCTCTGACAAGCAGCCACAAAGGGACCTGCGAGTCACCGTGGGCAGATGCAGTGTACTCTGAGACATCGTGTTGTGGCAGATTACTGCTGCAAGCAGGACATGGGGGAAAACAGCTGGAGGCACACTATAGGGTCAAGTCATTGACAGATCAGCAGAGTAACATACACTACTGATCTGTTACATGTGACCCTACCCTAAGGGTGCATTCACGTGTGCGTATTTTTGCTGCATATTTGCTTCAGCAGATTTTGCTGATGTGTGTGCATGCATGATGTGTGTTAGTACTGTATGTATGATGTATGAATGATAGATGTGTGTAAACAAGATGTATGTATGATGTGTGGAGATGTATTCTGGGGGGGGATCTGGAGGCGGCGGGTGTATGAATGATATGTGTATGAATGATATGTGTGTGTATGATGTGTGTGTGTGTGTGTGTATGTACTGTATGTATGAATGATGTGTGTGTGTATGTACTGTATGTGGCAGTATTATTTTCAGGGGGTACAGTGGGTGGCAGTATTATATTCAGGGGGTACAGTAGGAGGCAGTATTATATTCAGGGGTGAATTCCGGGGTACAGTCGTGGCAGTATTCAGGGGGTACAGTAGGAGGCAGTATTATATTCAGGGGGTACAGTAGGAGGCAGGATTATATTCAGGGGGTACAGTAGGAGGCAGTATTATATTCAGGGGGTACAATAGTTGGCAGTATTATATTCAGGGGCTACAGTGGGTGGCAGTATTATATTCAGGGGGTACAGTAGGTGGCAATATTATATTCAGGGGGTACAGTAGGTGGCAGTATTATATGCAGGAGGTACAGTTGATGGTAGTTTTATATTCAGGGATACAGTGTGTGGCAGTATTATATGCAGGAGGTACAGTATTTAGCAGAATAATAATGATTATTGTCTTCATACAGAGGATGAGGCTCTACTGACAAAGTGAGGAGCCAATGGTGTCTGGATGTCAGACGCTGCAGAGAAGATGGAGCTGGAAGAAGTCCTGACGTCTGGACCAGATGAGGAAGAAAAGAAAAGACAACAGAGAAGACGACACTCAGGTCACTGATATCACTGTGTATTCTCCTGACTGTCCCATCAGAGCTGGAGTCACTTGTAAGTTCCGCAGTGATGATGGGGGATGCTATTCCCTAATCTGTGGCTCTCCATTTTTTGCAAAACTACAACTATAATGCCTGAGGTTCTCCAGACATGATGGGAGTTATGGCTTTATAACAACTGGAGAGCAACTGGAACTAAGGATTGGTGGGGGTCCCAGCAGTTGGACCCCCTCCAGAAAAATGGGCTGCTTATTCTTCAATGCCTGTTTTGTCTGTCTGGCCCTGCCTGTTAGTCACTTATTTTGTTGTGTATTCTCCTGACTGTGTCCCATTAGTGCTGTAGTCCCTTATATCTTTGTGCGGCTGAGTAAGGGGTCGTCCGGGATTGGGGAAGCGGGTCGTCAGGTGGTAGGGGGGGGGGCCAGGGCAATTTTTTGCACCGGGGCCCTGGGGTTTCTAGCTACGCTCCTGGCATTAGACCAACACCTATCCTAAGTGTATGGCTAGTTTTCTGCACCCTGTCACAAAAGATATCAAAACAAAACTGTAAAGCAACACATGATATCAACATGACAAGCATTACACCATTTGTAGAAACAAATAAAACAGAGCTGGGATTTTTTATTTGATTTGATTATGCTACAGGGGCTGTAAAGTTAGTGTAGTTCATAATATAGTTTCTGTACCTGTGTTTGATGGATGGTCTTGTCTCAAATTTTTTTGTGATCTTTTCTTCAGATAAACATTTTTAGCAACATACTAAATTAATGTTGTCTCAGGGCTTTTCCCAGGTTGTAGTGCTGCCCAAGACATTATATCACTAGTCGGGTGTTGAAAGGGAGCCTGTCTGTGCTTCAATGGGTGGAGCGACCGCTGGGTGAGAGGGAGATCATTCTCCACAGGGCTGCAGGGAATTGTAGTTTCAAGCACAGCATGGAAGGGAGCCTAGCTGTGCTGCAATGGGTTGGGTGGCTGATATGTTGGAGGGAGAAAAGTGACCTCACACTTACAAACAAGGCATCCTGGGACTTATAGTTGGAGGGAGGGAACTAGCCATTTCACAAAAAGAAAGCAGTAACATTATGGTGGACTCACAACACAGCCACAAGCATAGATCCTTCCTAAGCATATCCATTACTGTCTGGCAGGTAAGTACTAAAGTCACCTTATGTTGGAGAACTCCTTTAAGCTTTATTTTTACCAGTTTGGACAACCCCATTAAATTAAGTTTTTTTTTTTACAATACAGCAAATATTCCTCTGATAGGCGCTTATGTTTCATCGCTTTCCCGGAGTGAAGCTGATATTAATAATCATTAGGTGAAGTATGACATCTTCCTCCATCAGCGTTTCCAAATGTATTATTTTACAAACAATGGCGCGTAATCACCGAACCTCCGAGAACCCCAGTGACCATACAACGAGCCTGAAAAATGAAAATGTGTATTGGTACTTACATCTGTAGCTCGAGGCTGAAATTATAATCTGATTAGGACATGGCAGAAACAAAGTGTTTTCACTTAATCTTTTTGGAAACAGCCTGGACTAGAATCTCGGCAAGAGCTGTTATTTATATTTATGTCATGTTGTTCAGCAACAGCTCATACGAACGCTGCTATTTCGAGTGAAAATACATTATCCTACGAGGAACCCGGGCCAACGAGTTGTGTTATTTGCCCAAGATCACATTTCATTTTGTTTTTTTTTAAACTAAATGTCTTTGTTTTCTTTGCACACATAAAATTGCCTTATAAAGTAAGTAATGTTCACCGCATGAACCCAATAATCCCGTCAAGTAAATAGTAGTCATGGATCCAATTATCTATGTAGAGTTTTGGGGGGAAATTCATTCAGGATCTCTATAAAAAAAAAACAAATGTGACACATTTCACATTATAGAGTAGGGCTGCACGAAGTATCGAAATAGCAATTTTTGCACATTGCGATATGTCGATATCGCCCTCTGGGCAAATTTGCTAAATTTGCCAAAATTGAAATGCTGAGTCAGTGTTTCCCAACCAGGGTGCCTCCAGCTGTTGCAAAACTACAATTCCCAGGATGCCCGGACAGCCAAAGGCTGTCCGGACATGCTGGGAGTTGTAGTTTTGCAACAGCTGGAGGCACCCTAGTTGGAAAACACTGTTCTAAGTAATAATAGGGGCACAGGGAAACATAAAAAACCTGATGCTCATATAGCTCACCTGGTCCCCATAGGGTTACCACAGATACTGTTCTCCTCCCTGCGGTCCCGGTGTTTTTTTTGGTGCTCCCAACAAGCAGCTGGTTCCAGGACCTTTTCTACTCAGCCAATCAGTGGCTGCAGCGGCGTCATGTGTCAGTTCAGTGATTGGCTAAGCAAAAAGGTCCTGTAAGTCCCATAAAACAAAAGGCTGCAGGGAGGAAAACAGGATTTGCCACAGACCTACCGGGAGCCAGGGATAGGTGAGCATTAGATTATTTTATGTTTGCCCCACCCCCCGGCACAACATTAATGGGGGAAATTTGACATGGGGAGGGGGGATATGTGACATGGGAGGGTAGATATGAAATTGGTGAGATGTGACATGGGGGGATTGAAATGAAAAAGGGGGTGCGGACATGAAATGGGGGAGATGTAAAATGGGGATTTGGACCTGAAATAAGGAGATAGATGTGAAATGTGTGGTAATGTGACATTGAGGGATGGACATGAAATAGGAGGATAGATGTGAAATGGGGGATGGACATTAAATGGGGGGGGATAGATGTGAAATGTGGGGTAATGTGAAATTGGGGGATAAAAATGAAATGGGGGAGACTGGATATGGGATTTTACCAACTGTTCATGATATTGCAATCGCATATCGAAATCACAATATTTACTTTAATATTTGCAATCGCACATTTTCTGTAAATCACAGTGATATGATAGAGTAGCATGTTCTGAACTGTTGTGAATGCACTGGCAAATGCCAAGTAGGTGCTCAAGTGTTGGATTTGTGCAAAGGTAGGCATGGTGATATTATATAAGGTAAGAATAGGCTTCTCTGGTTCCCTGAGGATGGCCACCCCTACAATTGGTCCCGCTGGGTCCATTGGACCCAGGCGGCACCTCCACAGGGTTGGCAAATTGCCGCCCCGAGAAGATTTTTGACACCTTCGTGACCCAGTGCTGGTCCGGGTGTATGGAGTGGGCTCCTGACTCGAGCCCGCTCCATACCCGACGGCCCATAGCCGATTCCTGTAGCTCGGGACCTCCGCTAATAGCAGGCATGCGGTGAACGCAATCCACTGTGGAGGTAGCTGGAGGGCTTACCTCTCCTTCTGTCCTGGTCCCGGCTCTGCATTTGATAGAGCCTGGCTGGACCAGGCTCTACCAAGTGAGCGCAGAGCACACACATCGATGAAGTTCTATGGAACTTGTCACGATGCCGGCTGGCAGGTAGTGGATCCTCTGTGCCAGAGAGGGATTGGCGTGGACCGTGCTAGTGGATCGGTTCTAAGTCACTACTGGTTTTCACCAGAGCCCGCCGCAAAGCGGGATGGTCTTGCTGCGGCGGAAGTGACCAGGTCGTATCCACTAGCAACGGCTCAACCTCTCTGACTGCTGAAGATAGGCGCGGTACAAGGGAGTAGACAGAAGCAAGGTCGGACGTAGCAGAAGGTCGGGGCAGGCAGCAAGGATCGTAGTCAGGGGCAACGGCAGGAGGTCTGGAACACAGGCTAGGAACACACAAGGAAACGCTTTCACTGGCACAATGGCAACAAGATCCGGCAAGGAAGTGCAGGGGAAGTGAGGTATTAATAGGGAAGTGCACAGGTGAAGATACTGATTGGAACCACTGCGCCAATCAGCGGCGCAGTGGCCCTTTAAATCGCAAAGACCCGGCGCGCGCGCGCCCTAGGGAGCGGGGCCGCGCGCGCCGGGACAGGACCGACGGAGAGCGAGTCAGGTACGGGAGCCGGGGTGCGCATCGCGAGCGGGCGCCACCCGCATCGCGAATCGCATCCCGGCTGGATGCGGTATCGCAGCGCCCCGGGTCAGTGGATCTGACCGGAGCGCTGCAGTGAGGAGAGTGTAGCGAGCGCTCCGGGGAGGAGCGGGGACCCGGAGCGCTCGGCGTAACAGTACCCCCCCCCCTTGGGTCTCCCCCTCTTCTTAGAGCCTGAGAACCTGAGGATCAGACTTTTGTCTAGAATATTGTCCTCAGGTTCCCAGGATCTCTCTTCTGGACCACAACCCTCCCAATCAACTAAAAAAAAGGTTTTCCCTCTGACCTTCTTGGATGCCAGAATCTCTTTGACGGAGAAGATGTCCGAGGAGCCGGAAACAGGAGTGGGGGAAACAAGTTTGGGAGAGAAACGGTTGATGATGAGTGGTTTAAGAAGAGAAACGTGAAAGGCATTAGGAATACGAAGAGAAGGAGGAAGAAGAAAACCAGCGGGCTTCTGGCGAGGAGTCTTATCGCGGGCACAGACAGTGCAGGCTCGTACAAAGTCCACGACATCCGTCTCCAGAGTCGGCCACCAATAGAAGCGAGAGATGAGTTGCACAGATTTCTTGATGCCTGCATGACCTGCGAGGTGAGAGGAGTGACCCCATTTGAGGATTCCGAGGCGTTGGCGTGGAGAGACGAAGGTCTTTCCTGGAGGAGTTTGCCTGATGGAGGCTGGAGAAGAGGAAATCAGGCAGTCAGGAGGAATGATGTGTTGCGGAGAGAGTTCAACTTCCGAAGCATCCGAGGAACGAGAGAGAGCATCGGCCCTAATGTTCTTATCGGCAGGCCGAAAGTGAATTTCGAAATTAAATCGGGCAAAGAACAGAGACCACCTGGCCTGGCGAGGATTCAGCCGTTGGGCAGACTGGAGGTAGGAGAGGTTCTTGTGATCGGTGTAAATAATAACTGGAAATCTTGATCCCTCCAGCAGATGCCTCCATTCCTCAAGTGCTAATTTAATGGCTAGAAGCTCTCGATCCCCGATGGAGTAGTTCCTCTCCGGCGGAGAGAAGGTCCTAGAAAAAAAACCACAAGTAACAGCATGCCCGGAAGAATTTTTTTGTAGAAGGACCGCTCCAGCTCCTACAGAGGAGGCATCAACCTCCAATAGGAAGGGTTTAGATCGGTCAGGTCTGGAGAGCACGGGAGCCGAAGAAAAGGCAGACTTGAGCCGTTTAAAGGCGTCTTCCGCTTGAGGAGGCCAAGACTTGGGATCGGCATTTTTTTTGGTTAAAGCCACGATAGGAGCCACAACGGTAGAAAAATGTGGAATAAATTGCCTGTAATAATTGGCGAACCCCAAAAAACGTTGGATAGCACGGAGTCCGGAGGGGCGTGGCCAATCTAAGACGGCAGAGAGTTTGTCTGGATCCATTTGTAGTCCCTGGCCAGAGACCAAGTATCCTAGGAAAGGAAGAGATTGGCATTCAAACAGACATTTCTCTATCTTAGCATAAAGTTGATTGTCACGAAGTCTCTGAAGAACCATACGGACATGCTGGCGGTGTTCTTCTAGATTGGCAGAAAAAATCAGGATATCGTCCAGATATACAACAACACAAGAGTATAAGAGATCACGAAAAATTTCATTAACAAAGTCTTGGAAGACGGCAGGGGCGTTGCACAGGCCAAAGGGCATGACCAGATACTCAAAGTGTCCATCTCTAGTGTTAAATGCCGTTTTCCATTCATCCCCCTCTCTGATGCGGATGAGATTATAAGCACCTCTTAAGTCCAGTTTGGTAAAGATGTGGGCACCTTGGAGGCGATCAAAGAGTTCAGAGATGAGGGGTAGGGGGTAGCGGTTCTTTACCGTGATTTTATTAAGACCGCGGTAGTCGATGCAAGGACGTAGAGAGCCATCTTTTTTGGACACAAAGAAGAATCCGGCTCCGGCAGGAGAGGAGGATTTACGGATAAAGCCCTTTTTTAAATTTTCCTGGATGTATTCAGACATGGCAAGAGTCTCAGGGGCGGACAGAGGATAAATTCTGCCCCGGGGTGGAGTAGTGCCCGGAAGGAGGTCAATAGGACAATCATAAGGCCTGTGAGGAGGTAGAGTCTCAGCTTGTTTTTTGCAAAAAACATCCGCAAAGTCCATATAGGCCTTAGGGAGACCGGTTACAGGAGGAACCACAGAGTCCCGGCAAGGGGTACTGGGAACCGGTTTTAGGCAGTCCTTGAAACAAGAGGGCCCCCAACTCTTGATCTCCCCAGTGGACCAATCCAGGGTTGGGGAATGAAGTTGAAGCCAGGGTAGTCCAAGGAGAATTTCGGAAGTGCAATTGGGGAGGACCAACAATTCAATCTTCTCGTGATGAGGTCCGATGCACATTAGAAGGGGCTCCGTGCGGAAACGTATGGTACAGTCCAATCTTTCATTGTTTACACAATTGATGTAGAGGGGTCTGGCGAGACTGGTCACCGGGATGTTGAACCTGTTGACGAGAGAGGCCAAAATAAAATTTCCTGCAGATCCGGAATCCAAGAAGGCCATAGTAGAGAAGGAGAAGGCAGAGGCAGATATCCGCACAGGCACAGTAAGACGTGGAGAAGCAGAGTCGACATCAAGGACTGTCTCACCTTTGTGCGGAGTCAGCGTACGTCTTTCCAGGCGGGGAGGACGGATAGGACAATCCTTCAGGAAGTGTTCAGTACTGGCACAGTACAGGCAGAGATTCTCCATGCGGCGTCGTGTCCTCTCTTGAGGTGTCAGGCGAGACCGGTCGACCTGCATAGCCTCCACGGCGGGAGGCACAGGAACGGATTGCAGGGGACCAGAGGAGAGAGGAGCCGGGGAGAAAAAACGCCTCGTGCGAACAAAGTCCATATCCTGGCGGAGCTCCTGACGCCTTTCGGAAAAACGCATGTCAATGCGAGTGGCTAGATGAATGAGTTCATGTAGGTTAGCAGGAATTTCTCGTGCGGCCAGAACATCCTTAATGTTGCTGGATAGGCCTTTTTTAAAGGTCGCGCAGAGGGCCTCATTATTCCAGGATAATTCTGAAGCAAGAGTACGGAATTGTACGGCGTACTCGCCAACGGAAGAATTACCCTGGACCAGGTTCAACAGGGCAGTCTCAGCAGAAGAGGCTCGGGCAGGTTCCTCAAAGACACTTCGAATTTCCGAGAAGAAGGAGTGTATAGAGGCAGTGACGGGGTCATTGCGGTCCCAGAGCGGTGTGGCCCATGATAGAGCTTTTCCAGACAGAAGGCTGACTACGAAAGCCACCTTAGACCTTTCAGTAGGAAACTGGTCCGACATCATCTCCAAGTGCAGGGAACACTGGGAAAGAAAGCCACGGCAAGACTTGGAGTCCCCATCAAATTTATCCGGCAAGGATAGTCGTAGACCAGAAGCGGCCACTCGCTGCGGAGGAGGTGCAGGAGCTGGCGGAGGAGATGATTGCTGAAGCTGTGGTAGTAGCTGCTGTAGCATCACGGTCAGTTGAGACAGCTGTTGGCCTTGTTGCGCTATCTGTTGTGACTGCTGGGCGACCACCGTGGTGAGGTCAGCGACAACTGGCAGAGGAACTTCAGCGGGATCCGTTGCCGGATCTACTGTCACGATGCCGGCTGGCAGGTAGTGGATCCTCTGTGCCAGAGAGGGATTGGCGTGGACCGTGATAGTGGATCGGTTCTAAGTCACTACTGGTTTTCACCAGAGCCCGCCGCAAAGCGGGATGGTCTTGCTGCGGCGGAAGTGACCAGGTCGTATCCACTAGCAACGGCTCAACCTCTCTGACTGCTGAAGATAGGCGCGGTACAAGGGAGTAGACAGAAGCAAGGTCGGACGTAGCAGAAGGTCGGGGCAGGCAGCAAGGATCGTAGTCAGGGGCAACGGCAGGAGGTCTGGAACACAGGCTAGGAACACACAAGGAAACGCTTTCACTGGCACAATGGCAACAAGATCCGGCAAGGAAGTGCAGGGGAAGTGAGGTATTAATAGGGAAGTGCACAGGTGAAGATACTGATTGGAACCACTGCGCCAATCAGCGGCGCAGTGGCCCTTTAAATCGCAAAGACCCGGCGCGCGCGCGCCCTAGGGAGCGGGGCCGCGCGCGCCGGGACAGGACCGACGGAGAGCGAGTCAGGTACGGGAGCCGGGGTGCGCATCGCGAGCGGGCGCCACCCGCATCGCGAATCGCATCCCGGCTGGATGCGGTATCGCAGCGCCCCGGGTCAGTGGATCTGACCGGAGCGCTGCAGTGAGGAGAGTGTAGCGAGCGCTCCGGGGAGGAGCGGGGACCCGGAGCGCTCGGCGTAACAGAACTGATGCCTCCTAAAAGTTCCCTAAGGGACAAATAAAATGTAAAAAAAAATAAAAATAAAAATGTTTAATAAAGGTTTAAAAAAAACACATATTAAAAGTTTAAATCACCCCCTTTTCCATAAAAAAAACTGTTAAACATAATAAAAATAAACATTGTAGGTATCTCCATGTGTGAAATTGTCCAAACTATTAAAATATAACATTATTAATCCCGTACCCTTAGTAAAAAAAACAAAACCCCAGAATTGCATTTTTTTGCATGTCCTACTGTTATACAATGGCATACATTTTTTTTTTGGGGGGGGGGAGCAGCATTTCACTCCTGGACCCAGGCAGCACAATGTCTTGGGCCGGCCCTGCCCCTGAGGCATGCAGCATGTAAACTCCTTTGGTAATTGGTGTGCTCCCTGGTATAGGAAAACAGGACCTTCAGATGTACATAAAGTAGTAGACTCTTCAGTCACTGGTTTACCCAGTGTCCTTCACATGGTCACGGACTGGGTGACAACAGGCAACTCACGTCATCAGTTCCTCGACCTCGTGATGAAAAACTTGTCTATCTTTTATTAGTTAAAACCTCCTCCCCAATGGGTGGCACAAAATGTCAGCACCCCCCCCCCCCCCACTCAAGCATATCCCCCAAACAAGTCCCTGCACTACATAGCCCAGCAGCCTGGCCTCTATGGATGGAAGTTCCCTGGACACCATAATGAGCAACTTTTATGACACACGTAGCATTTTGGTCAGACTTTGGTCCTCATTTTGGAGCTCATTTTGGTCACTATTTTAACTAGGAATGGCACCATCACAGATAATAACTATAATGTAAGGATCTGCACCTTTTTCTGTGGTTTTGACTTACTCTTGGTTTTGGCTAAAATAACAACCCAAATCAGCTCCAAAAAGAGGACCAAAGACTGACTAAAATGCTACATGTGAACCCAGCATCAGAGCTAAAATCATCAAATACTTCTTCATTTGGAGATCCTGAATGACTTAAAGGGGTACTTTGGCCAAATACATCTTATCCCCTATCCAAAGGAATAGGAGCTATCCAAATGATAGGGGATGAGATGTCTATTGCATTCTATGCAGGGCTGCTGCTCCAGTCTCGTAAACCTCTGTGTTTCTGGGACTGGAGATGTGATGTCAAACCACGCCGCCTCGTGACATCACACCACGCCCCCTAGTGACATCACGCCATGCCCCCTCCATTCATGTCTATGGGAGGGGGCGTGAAGGCCGCCACGCCCCCTCCCATAGATATGAATGGAGGGGGCATGACGTGATGTCATGAGGGGGCGTGACATCACGTCACATCTCCAGTTTCGGAAACACAGAGGTTGCCGAGAGTGGAGCAGCAGCCCCTCATAGAATGCGGGTGCTGGACGGAGATCACTGGGAACCCCGCGATCAGACATCTTATCCCCTATCCTTTGGCCGGAATACCCCTTTAAACTCTTAAGGACGCAGGGCGTACCTGTACTCCCTAAGCCTGGTCCCAGTGTTTAAAACAGGGTCACGCCGTGACCCCGCATCACACCGGGTCGGTCCTGGCTGCTATTCAAAGCCGGGACCCTGGGCTAATAGTGCGCGGCACAGATCGTTGTGCCGAGCACTATTAACCCTTCAGACGCGGCAATCAAAGTTGATCACCGCATCCAAAATGAAATTAAAAGCTTCCCAGCAGCTCAATCGGGCGGATCGCGATGTCCCGATCAGCTATGACGCGAGCGGAGACCCCCTTACCTAGCTCCATTGCATCCGATCAACGTTTGCTCCAAGCCTGAGCTACAGGCTTGAGCAATCAAGCCCCTATTACGCTGATCCATGCAAAGCTATGGCTTTGCAGGGATCAGGGTAAAAGATCAGTGTGTGTAGTGTTATAGCCCCCTATGGGAGCTATAGCACTGCAAAAAAAAAAAGTGAAAAAAAAGAAAGTTAATAAAAGTCATTTAACCCCTTCCCTAATAAAAGTTTGAATCACCTCCTTTTCCCATAAAAAAAACTGTAAATAAAAATAAAAATAAACATGTGATATCGCCGCGTGCGTAAATGTCCGAACTATAAAAATATATCGTCAATTAAACTGCACGGTCAATGACGTACACGCAAAAAAAAATTCCAAAGTCCAAAATAGCTTATTTTCGGTCACTTTTTCTATCATAAAAAAATTCATAAAAAGCGATCAAAAAGTCTGATCAATGCAAAAATGGTACCGGCGCAAAAAAATTTGCCCTCATACCGGCTCGTACATGGAAAAATAAAAAAAGTGATAGGGGGCGGAAGATGACAATTTTAAACGTATACATTTTCCTGCATGTAGTTATGATTTTTTCCAGAAGTACGACGAAATCAAACCTATATAAGTAGGGTATCATTTTAACCATATGGACCTACAGAATAAAGATAAGGTATCATTTTTACAAAAAAAAATGCACTGCGTAGAAACGGAAGCCCCCACATTTTTTCTTCAATTTTGTCGCACAATTAATTTTTTTTCCATTTTGCCATGGATTTTTTGGTAAAATTACTAATGTCACTGCAAAGTAGAATTGGTGGCGCAAAAAATAAGCCATCATATGGATTTTTAGGTGGAAAATTGAAAGCGTTATGATTTTTAGAAGGTGATGAGGAAAAAATGAAAATCCTTAAGGGGTTAATGAAAAAACATATGGTGGCCCCAGAGACTTGAGTGCCTTATTCCAGCTCTGTACAATGTGAAGCTTATACTGAGCCATAATACAAGTTCGTGAGTCCTAAATGGATTGTATAGTTTTAGATATTATTGGCCTACGTATCAGAATGCTTTAGTGCTCATAATTTCTATAATGTTGTAAACCTTGGTCCCTGAACACTAATCTGCGTCGGTTGGGTGAGGGGTGGGAGAATGTATTTTTTGCATACGTTTTTTTCCATATGGACAGGATATGTACTTAGATAGATCCCTATAGACATATCCATTATCTATGGACAAGTTGTATGCAAATAAACAACCTCATTTTCTCAATCAGTTTGACTTTTAAGGCTGGGTTCACACTACGTTTTCTCCCATACGGGAGCGCATACGGCAGGGGGGAGCTAAAACCTCGCGCTCCCGTATGTCACCGTATGCGCTCCCGTATGCCATTCATTTCAATGAGCCGACCAGAGTGAAACGTTCGGTCCGGTCGGCTCATTTTTGCACCGTATGCGCTTTTACAACCGGACCTAAAACTGTGGTCAACCACGGTTTTAGGTCCGGTTGTAAAAGCGCATACGGCGCAAAAATGAGCCGACCGGACCGAACGTTTCACTCCAGTCGGCTCATTGAAATGAATGACATACGGGAGCGCATACGGTGACATACGGGAGCGCGAGCTTTTAGCTCCCCCCTGCCGTATGCGCTCCCGTATGGGAGAAAACGTAGTGTGAACCCAGCCTAACATGGATTATACAGTATAGTCATGTATATACACGATTACTGCTTGTTACCATGTAACCATCAATATGGCTGTTTGGTAAATTCATGATACTTTATAATAAGCCAGAACTTGGATTTTATTGTGAGACAGACTTAGAATGATTTCTTACATGGCTTTCTGCTATACAAGCAATAAATAAGGTTGAAGGCCGAAGGGAGGACATGTTAATTATGTTTCATTTGCACAGATCACTGATTCTCAAACACATTTTCTAGCCACAGATGGCATTACAGTATTGAAGTAAAGTTAATATTTAAAAGAAATAGCCAGATAAGAACGTCAATTAGCTCCATAAACTATAAGAATGCAAATAACTCAAGAACTGACGGGCACAAGAACGTGGGCAGCCTGTCATCTTCTCACATGTAACCATCTCGCCTGTCGTCTTCTCACCTGTAACCATCTCTCATCTCGTCTTCTCACCTGTAACCATCTTGCCTGTCATCTTCTCAGCTCTAGTCTTTAGCTTCCCGCATTAGCAAGTGATCTAGAGTTCTCCTACAGGGCAATTACAGAGGTTGTCTGCTTAGAGAACCCATTTTCATACATCCTACTAGGAAGTACTACCCCTCTCTCGCTATCTATGTACTTGCTTGATATGCAGTTAAACCTTTTCTATTCTAATCATGATTGAGATAATATTTCTTTAAGTTGATAAAGCATGCGGATGGTGCAGAGGCTAAGGGATGTGGTTCTCTAGCAAAAAAGTCTTTAAAAACCACTCTAACCTCCTAGTCAATGGAGAATGGAAGATTGAGATAGCGTGAAAACAAGAGATGGAGTATTGAGTATTGAATAAGGTAGAGTAGTCTAGTCACTAGAAACTTGCAAAAGATCATTGTCAAGGCCTACTCAAGTATGTGTAGTACCAAGCCTGATTCTTGCAAGGGAATTCAGAGTCACCTTGAGTAGCAGCTTTGTCCTGGCCCAAGGGACGATTCTTCTGTGGCCTTCAAGACAAAGTCCAGCATCACTTTTCCTAGCAATCCAAAATGTTGGTGGTTCGTGTGCATGTCCAAGGGCAATACATCACTGTATGTGGCTGCCATCCCAGACTATCAGGAGGTGGTGCGTACCAGGCCAAACAACTGTGCTGGCGCTGATGCTCACACCTTCGAGAGGAGGGATATTTAAACTGCTCCATGTTTCAGTCGTAGGCCCATCATTGGAGTTAACATCCTTTGCTAGCTTTTGTATCCCTGTGCCTATTCCTTGTATTCTGACCCTTTGCCTGTATTTTGAATAGTCTCCCGCTTGCTGATTTTGTACTACACTACCATCCCGGATTGACCTGTGCTTTCTTGACCCTGATTCAATTTTGTACTGTGTTGCCCTCTAGGTTTGACTTTCTGCCTTGTCCCTGGATCACCCCTTGTCTGCTGACTTTTTACCTTTCTGCCCGTGTATTGCTGAGCTAGGCAATAGGCCTGTAGGGTCCATTGTACAGTTGGGGGCCTTCGTAAAGTATGTCCAAGTATGTAGGGACAGTGGTTTGAGGGCGAGCTCAGATCTGCACTGTTCCCCACCTGATGGGACAGTTAAGCTGTGTATTGAACTGCTCATTTACTCTGTTCTCCCATCTCCTGGTGTCCTGGCAACACCTTCACTACTTAATCCAAAAGAGAAGGAGTGAACCCTGCACCTTTCTGCGCAGAACCTGGCTGATGCAGCGTTATCACAGCGTTCACACCACAGCTATATTGTGACACTATCCCGGTGAAGTAGCGCTCAACGTAAAAAGTACATTGCAGTACACAAGCTTTGATAGGACAAAGAAGGAACGGAGCACTGATCGGATAAGCAGGTGTCTTTTATTCCATCTTCCACGAATACATGGCGTGCGGGGGAGCAGACGTGTGCTGGAGACTCAGGTAACGGGCCGTATCGCGCACATGCGCTTCTTCAGACCTCCAGACAGGTCTGAAGAAGCGCATGCGCGCGATATGGCCCGTTATCTGAGTCTCCAGCACACGTCTGCTCCCCCGCACACCATGTATTCGTGAAAGATGGAATAAAAGACACCTTCTTATCCGGTCAGTGCTCCGTTCCTTCTTTGTCCTATCATACCTTCACTATTTAACTACCAAAGGCCATACAAGTACCATCAGCTGGGCACTTTCTGCATTTGTGCCCTAAGGGAACACGTACAGAAGGCACTGCCATCTCTTACTACACTTGCGCAGATCCCCTATAACCACCGGTGTTGGCATGCCACAAGGGCATCTTGGGTTAGCTTCCCCACTTCCACTGAGATTGTCTGAAGTTTCTCAAAAGGTGCCAATCAATACTTCTCCAGAACAATGAAAAATCCTGGCACAACCAATTCATATATCCAATAAAGCAGGCGCCTTAATACACGATGTCCGCCCCTATCGGGATGTACTCTGTATATGAGGAAGGTGCTACACGTATAAACATAGTCCAATATGATATTCCATACAAAGAAAAATAGTAATAATGGAGCACTCACCCCTAAATTTGATGCAAACAGGTACTCCTTTATTTCAAGATTTTCAGGTAGAGGACATCATAAAAGCAGGGAAGGCAGACAAAATCTTGTGTGGGGGGTTTGGTAGTCAGACAGGGCGATGGTCCATATGGTGCGGTTGCGCTTCATCAGGCCCCCATATTTAAAGGTGTATTGCTCCAAAATAAAATTCCTTCATGTTTACAAATAAGAAATCTATGGTGTAATTTGTGCCATTTTCTGCCTACAGTTTTAATAAATGTGTATATAAGTTTAAAGGAGTTTTCTGTGACTACATGGCCTATAAATAAGCCAGAAACCCTTTCGATGCCAATCCCCCTCCTGGTAAACCAGACCCACTTTGTATTCTTTTGGCTCACAAAGTTACATTTTTGCACCATTTTACAGTGATGTGAGGGAGACCTAGTCTGCACCTTGAAGCCTAAATTGACTAGGAAAAAAAATCAGACTGCAAGCATTTTTTATGAGTGATTTAGTCCAGGTTCATCTGCAGTGGCAATGATCCAAAAGGCCCTTTGTTAAGTCATGATATCATCATCCATCTTCTTGTATTTTGAATAGCTTTTTTCTTTATTTAAAGCAGCTGGTCAGGTTAAGAAAAAAAGAACACCCATCTGACAAAACACAGGCCATCGGTAGAGTACTAAAACATTTTTATAATAATAATATGTTTCATGTTAAAATATATCATCTTGAATCCACTCCCGGACCGCTAACTTATCTGTGTGGGATTGTAAAGTCCAACAACACAAATGTAAACATTCAAAAATATTCAAAAGTTGCCAGAAAATATCAATTGGATTAAATGAAAGTACATAAGCTATGTAAAAATAGCTCAACTCATTTACTTGTTACTTCTCTGCGCCATAAAATCCAGCCCTCAGGGTGTGTTGTAATAAAAAACAAAACTTGGATACATAGTCGGAGCTTGTAGATACATGTTCTTTTAGGAAGACTTTAAGAATAATAAGGCCAAGAAGATGCTGTCATATTTATTGCCTAAACTGTACGTTGTGTAATACAATAAAATGCAGAATAATTGTGCGATTGTTCAATTAAAATTCATGATTCCCTGATCACTGGTTCAGTAGTAAGATGAGCAAACCTCCTGAGATTCCTTTCGGGAGGTTTTGCTCGAAATGGGCTGTTGTATTCTATTCAGATTCAAAACCAATTTAGATTGGGCCCACATTCCCTGGGCAACCACATAACCTGGCCAATAGTATGTAAAGAGTTAAAGGAGCAGGATAGGTTTTCTCTGGGGATTTGCTCCTACTCTGGACAGTTCCTGAAATGGACAGAGGTGTCAGCAGAGAGCACTGTGGTCAGACAGAAAGGAAATTCAAAAAGAAAAGAACTTCCTCTGGAACATACAGCAGCTGGTAAGTACTGGAAGGGTTAAGATTTTTAAATAGAAGTAATTTACAAATCTGTTTAACTTTCTTGCACCAGTTGATTTAAAAAAAAAACGTTTTCCAGTGGAGTACCCTTTTAAGTAGCAATGCAAAGCAGGAAACAGCGGTCCACATCACTGTTTACTGTAAAGGAGCAGGGATTCTTGTCAAAATAACAGGAGTCCCTGCTTCCTATGTAGATTTTACATTTTTAATGGTCTTTCATGGGTCTTTATAAATTAAAACCACATTGTACACACAATGCCACAGACAGTCTGGATCTGCAGAACAAACAATTTAGAATACAGTCCACCCATTTCCCTAGCAAAGCACGTCTTACCAAGTTCATAGCTTTCTTTATGGTGCTGCATGGTGCAACATGTTTTATCATGCTCTTCGCCTATACTAAAATGAGCAGCTCTTTTGGACACCAGGTGAAAGTGCAGCTCCATTTCATTCTATGTTACACTGTTTGTGTATTGGACCCTAAAGTGGCTCCTGTAATCGTCATAGTAATTTATAGAGTCCATCATCCCTTCTTTGACTTTTATCTGTTTATTTTTTATTTCATTTAAATTATTTTCTTATATTGACATTATGGGGTCTTCTGAACCAACTTTTAATAAAGTAGATTAAAATATATATCAAAAAGTGACACCAAGTGAGTGGATACACACACAAAAAAAAATTCTCAGTGTTGTGGGTTGCTATCTGTTAATATCGCGTTATACACATTGAAGCATAACTGTCTATTTATGCATGTTACTATATTCATGCTGGTTTATGTAGAGGTGTTACATGCGAATACCTATGTCTATAAGGGGAGACATGCATGTAAACTGTTCAATGATGATGATTTATATTGGACATATGTAGCCATATTTGTCACCAAGATTTATTTTGATCATAATTTTTGGTGACAAGTGACCCAGAAATTAAGTGTGCTTTCATATATCACCATATTTTTGCACCACACTGTATATATTTAAGTCAAGTGATTCTGCTTCTTTGCATGCTATTCTTTCCCTTTTGCCTAATCCCCTGAGGATTCTGCCACAATTGATAGATGAAATGCGTAGGGAGTCGAGGGTAAAAACAGGATCAACCAGGGACAGAATCCTGTATGGGGCCGCCTTTTTCAAGGTGTGTAACACTTGCCAAGAAGGGCTGACTTGGGGTCAGAGTAGGGTCAGACATCTAGACCTTCCCCCTAGAATACCCTATATGGTCCCACTGGCACTTACCTGTCCGTGCCAATTATTTGGCACTGTATAAAAATGTATTTTTGTGTGTGTATTCACTCATTTGGTGTCACTTTTTGATATATCTTTTAGTCTACCTTATGTTTTATATGCATTTCCTCATACTGTGAATATTGTTTTTGATGTGGAGGAATCTCTGAGCCTTATCTGGGTAACAGCACCCCAATTATTAGCACTGTTTAAATAATTCTTTGTGAGGCCTAATCTTTAAGCATATGATACTATCAGACCGATTAAAAGCCATGAGCACAGAGCATGGTAGTATTGTAGCACTCACGGGTTTCCCCTTTTAAAGACACAGTTGAAACTTAATTAGTGAAACAGAAGACTTAAAGGGAACCAATCAGTAGATTTTAGCATATATAATGCTTGAGAATGCGTTATATATGCTAAAATCATTATCTTCACCATCCCCAAGGACATTTTTGCCCCAGGGACGGTGAAGATATTAACTTATAAAATCCCCCCCAGCCGGCACGCAAGTAGTCCTCTGGACTTGTGCTTACCAGCACCCGTTGCTCTCCATTGCTCCGGCCGTGGCCCCGCCCCATCGGCTTGATTGATGGCTTGCGTCATCGCTCTGCTCCCTAAGCAGACTGAGACACAAGTCTCATATCAAGATGAGGGGACGGAGCGACGGGTGCTGGCAAGCATAAGTCCCCACCCAGGGGACTACTTGCGGGGTGGCTGGGGGGACTTTATAATTTACTAAGCTGAAACCGACCATTTTTTGTCTGGTTTTTTTTTGGCGCAGAGTGTCTGAGACATGTCTGCACCAGTCTGCGCCAGTTTGCGACAGTGTGCACCTGAAAAAATCCAATAAACCCGACATTGCACTGTGAAAAGCCGAAAAGGGGCCGCGTTCTGTTGCAAAGGGGGTGTGGTCGGCCCAAAAGGGGGCTTGGTTTCACAACCCAACCGATTTACTATTGAATTCACAGAAAATCCTGTGGGTAAATGGCTGGAAATATCGACCTAGAAAAAGCTGGTCAGAAAATGTTCCCGACTTTTCCCCATAGTAAATTGAAGGAATCCTGCAAGTCTGAAACAACTTTTCCCACTAGTAAAAACCCTAAAATCTTAGTAAATGAGGCCCAATATCTTTACCATCCCTGGGTGCAAAAAATGTCCCCCGAGGATGGTGAGGATAGCTATTTTAGCATTTATAACACATTGCCAAGTGTTATATATATAAAATCTGCTGATTGGTTCCCTTTAACTATAATTTTTTGAAGAAGGATGTTAGACTGACCACCCTGCTTTACCAACATTTTTGCAAACTGCCCCTTGATTATGTCCTGGATGGTATGGGGACCCCTAGTGGTCTTTTCTAAGGCCATTATTTTTCTTAAAAAGGGGATAAATTATTTGTATGAAGTATATTAGAAAGTTTAGATGTACAACATATAAAAAGTTTTTGATTTTGACTGTGCCCATCTACACCAAGGTATGAGTTCTGCAAGATGATCCTGACCTAGAACAACCCATATTTTTATTACAGTACATTTCCGTCATCTGATCATCCTCTTTAGTGTCTGCGCAGATGTTTAGTACCATTAGTTCATTTACATTCCCACAGGCCCACCACAATTTTCAACGTAAATGTTAGCAGAGAAGAACTTGTTTGGATATCATGATGAATGTATCGTGACCTTAGTCTTAAATTACCCCAAAATATCCCGAACCGCGGAACCATCTGATTAAAATTGACTTTCATAACAAAGTCCCATTCATTCTCTCGCTGCCCCCTGATTTGTGTAGCATGACCCCTCACCGTTCATATGAGAACTGTATGATGGTCAAAATATGACAAAAAATACATTTTCCACACACGGCATTTATGTATGGAAACAATCCTAACATTACAGTTTAGCTGCCAAAACTCTTCAGACACCAGGAGAACAGCTGTCCCACATACATAGAGAAGTCCAATCACAGCTACAATGCGCAAAAATGTGGCTTCTGATATACGATTACTGTACTTGGCGTCTTTCCTGAGCTCATCATAGAAGAGGAGTTTTTGGTGTTCTAGCTTCAAAGAATTTCCAGTGCAGACTGTATACAGAATGTAAGGACATGGCCGTTTATATACAAAGCTCATTAAAATCACTTCATTAAATAATGTTCTAGAATGTTCTCAATTGCTTCCATATCTGGGTCTCAGTAGAAGCCAGCTGATACGCTTCACAATGCAAGATAAAAAAAAGAACCGGATAGAAAGAATTTCATGGCTAAACAAAATAGAAATTGCTATTTTTGGTGTTTTTAATTTATTTATTGTAATATGTTCAAGACAAGAGGATATTTATGTTAATTCTTTTTTTCCCTTAAAGGGGTTGTCCACCATAAAGGGATTTTAGTATGTACCTGCCAGACAGTAATGGACATGCTTAAGAAGGATCTGTGCTTGTCTTGGGGCTATCTGGCCAATTTGTGAGATTACCATAATGCTGTGGCTATCTTTTTTGTGAACTGTGGATTTCCTGTTGGAGTTCGTTCTCTTAAACCACAAATCCCATAGTTCCTAGTGTGTAAGTATGAGGTGCATTCCATTCAAAAGACCAGTGTTTTCTAACCAGGATACCTCCAGCTGTTGTAAAAATACAAAAGTTGCAGAATGATCACCCTCCCACCCAGCGGTCGTTTAAGCCATTGAAGTAGGACAGGGTCCCTTTGCACACCTGACTTGTGATGTCATTTCTTGGCCACACTGCAACCTTGGAAAACCAGAGAGACCAGAGTAATTTTGTGTGCGGTTAAAAATAAATATTGGGGCACAAATCACAGAAGAATTGAGAGACCACCATCACACACAGGTGCAGACACTATTTTATGAACTACACTAACTTTACAGCCCTTTTAGCATAGTCACATAAGAAAAATTCCTGGAATACCCCTTTAAAGAGTACCTGTCAGATTCCACACACACAAAAAAAAAAAAAAAAAAAGGGCACTGTCATTGAAACTAATCTTCACTATTGCACTCCTTATGGTAAATAAAAAATCTTTCTAGTGTACTTTGTTTAAAAAATAAATAAATAAATAAATAAAGGTTTCTATGTTTTATTTGTGTTTAAAAAAGCTGCCACAAGGTGTCTCCCTACTTGTCCAGAGCACATTTCCCCCCATCTCTTCAGATGATGTCACTCCTGCTGGGGAAAGCCCCTTCCCAGTCTGTGAATCTGAGACTGAGTAGAAAATACAGAGCAATATCAAAGTATAAAATGAAAAAATAATAAAGAAAATAAAGGCAGGGGGTGGTTTATCATGATGGGGGCAGTGAACTGGGAGGATCATAAAATATAACAAGATCATGAGAGGTTCTCTTTAATATCTTACTCAGTACCCAATCCTGATCATGTACATCTAATTTTTATGCCTCTCATATATATATATTTATTTATTTATATTATTATAAAAAAAAATACCTCTTTTCATTACCTCAAAGTGGTAGTAATCCTCTCAGGGGAAGGGGGCGTATCCCTCCTTCTGGTGGTGGGAGGTGATTGGTGTGTCTGCTCAAGCAGCCTTGTCCATGTGGCATCTCTTGTCCATGACTCATGGACAAGCTGATGCTGCTGCAGGACTGGTTAGTGTCCCAGTAGGTATGGGGACCCCTAGTGGTGGGATTTTAAGAGCAGTTTCCTTTATTAAATATAAAAAAATTCAAAACAACCATATTGCAAAAGGTCTTTAATTTTTATCAGTAACAACTGCCCTAATCCATCAAAAAGCTGTATAACTGAGGTGGGGGGGGGGGGGGGAATAATTGAGGATGAGGAACTTTGTAAAGAAAAGGGGAGTGACTTAAAACGTAACTTTTAATATTTTTGCAGCTAAGACACATATATTAGAGTGCAGAAAAAAAATGATATTTGGCCAGGAATACTGGTACTGATCCCTGTGCCAATATGATGTATTGTAAACACACAGTTAAGAGATCAAAAAATCAAACCTGTCTAGCGATCACCACATAATGACCCTGTTATGCTGTAATTATTGCAGTCTGGATCAACACATATAGTATTTTATGTACAATGCCCTGCCCTACACATTTCAGTCAAATACCAATGACCTCATCAGGGGCTATATACAATTCTATGCGCTTGTACACATGTCTACCAGTTCCACTAATAGATATCGTGAAAAATGAGACCACTCATAGTATGCGACCACCGATACAGTAGCGGTCCCACAATCAATGATACACCTTTGCTAGACTCAATAAAGACAATGTTCCAGGTACGTTCGGTGGATCATGTCCGGCGTCCTGGCTGTGTCTCAGCCGTGCAGTTTAGCCAGCTGGCAGTGCACATGAGGAACTTTGCCACCTTTGTCGTGGCCACCAACCAACTCTAAAACTTTTGCATTTGCCCCTGGAGAGGTAAAAAAAAAACATACTGACAGAAGGCCACCTAACAATAAGATGGAAACCTGCTCTGACATATACAAATAAGAGGTAGGATATAAAGTAAGTCTTGCTGGATGTGTAGATATAATTTTCTGTTAGAAATTGACTCATAATCGTGACAATGTATAGGGAGGAAGTCATATCCCTAGGACATAGCACCTGTCTATATTGCATAGAGATGCACTTTGTACTGTTCTTGTGACTCAGTGTTAAGGCTTAAAAATAGAACCATCTTATTATTGCAGAAATATAATGAATAATACAATAGACATGCCCACAATGATGGAAGTATACTGTCTATCCTACGATTCCAGATTGCTTCATTCATAATATAGTACAGGAGTGAGCACAGAGGAGTGCTAGTCCTGCCCCCACTTACTGGACTTTGTCCCAGTCTGTGCTTTAGCTTAGACAAAGATTATGCTGCAGTCAGATAGGAATATGTTCTGGATAGTATGGGGACCCCTAGTGGTCTTTTTTATAAGCCAGTATTTCTATAAAAAGGAGGTATTTGGAGATATTTAGTATATTAGGAAGGTTAATGTTTTGTCAAAATGTACAACATATAAAAAGTTTTTGATTCTGATATTGCCCATTTAAACTTTCACTACCTTACCTGCTTTCTCTCCTTCCCTTTCCCTTCCTCTTCTCTCTCTTGCTTTGGTATAATTTGTTCTCAGCCTCGTTGGGTTTTATTTATTGTCTCTTCTGTTTATGGGGTGGATTGGGAGGGCCGAATTGGTGCCTTCCTTGATTCTCCTGCTTTCCTCTCAGAGTGTATTGTTTGGTTCTAATTTCTTTACTCACTGTACTTGCTATTATTTTCTGTAATATTGCCCTCACTTAGAGTATTGTTATTTTGCAATATGCTAGTGGAATATATAGCTGATTTGTTTTGTATTTATTTTTGCCCCCTATCCCCTATTTTTTGGTTTCTGTACCTCTCTGTTGCAGATAGTCTCCCTCATTCTCTCTTGTTGCCAAATCAACTTGTTGTGGTTCGTGGCTCTGGGGTTGAATTATATCTGGCTCCAAGGGTCACACGACCAGTTAAGATCTGCAGACCATGCATCTGGGACACAAAATGTCCGACAAAAATGGCTGCCACCGTGCGGTGTTGTGAATACAATATATTCACAGACCAGGTGCATAGACACTTAACTGAGCAGTACTATCGGAGACCAAATGCATTCATAAACACCCCACAGACCAACCTATTTAGGAATTTTGGAAGAGTTATATCCTAATATCCAATGCACAAATCAACACTACACATCCAAACACTGGCAGAAATAAAAGATGTTTAATACACAGTTGTAAACTAAACACACTCTAACAAAGAGAGAGAGAGAAGAGAAAACATATTGCTAATACCTAGAAGTTTAAATCCGCAATGTAAGGAAACACATATACTACATTTATAGTAGAAATCCTATAATTGGCTATATGGGTGGATTTTCCTTAAAAGATACAACTATACTAAATGAAACACACAGAGAATATTATACTGAAAAATACTTAGCTTCGGGGACCCTTTACAGCAAGTATGAGCAACAAAGACAGGCATGGGAGTAGGCTGCAGTCCTTTGTTTCAGGATTCAGGCCCAAACAGGAAGTTGAATGGCCAGGTGTGTTGGTATCCAGCCCCGCAATAGAAAGAGAGCCCTTTGCCCCCTTTGAATGGCCTTTTTATTAGATGTTCTCCGCCCCCCAGCCAGCCCCCAGGTGGTCTGTCTAATGTTACAAAAGCCCCTGTAAGCATGCCTTGGAGACCCCCTACTAGAAAGATGATCCTCCATCGTTTCTTTTGTCTAAACTCCATGCGGCCTTCTAGGACTAGAATCACAAAATATAGCAAATAAAATGTATGTCATTTTCATGTCCATAACACAACTCCTCCCCACAGATAACAGATAATCAATGGGGAGCCAATGTGTGCTTGTTTTCTATTTAGGGGGTCCTTCTACCAAATAGAGATTAAACCCCTTGATCATTATATAAAATAGACCCGTGGTCCCCAACCCAGTCCCACCAACATTAAAAGTCTTTTCAAATACTCCATTTGAATAGAACAGGGAACAATTCTAATCCTGGACTGTTGGTGGGCCCTGAGGACTACGTTTGGGAAATAGAAGATCTCAGAATTTTTTGTGGTCTTGCGAGATATGGTGAAACCCATCTGAAAGGCCAGCAAATGTTTATTATCCACTTCTCTTTTGTTACTATGTTTATATTGCTTATCTCGATGATCACATCAGTTACAAGTTTTGATGGGTTAGTAATGGAATATAGGCAGGCAAAGTTGCACCCACCCAATAAGCATGATTTATTTTGCTTGTACAGGCAATAAGATCCCGTTGTATCCTATTACATGTTAAATAATAGCCTGGTCTTTTGGTAACTCTCCACACTTTCCATCATTGTTACTGAATGTCAAGTACAATGGAAGCTGGTACCGAGCAAAAAAAAGTATCTCAGAAGGTGACATCATCCAGACCATCACCAGAGCATTAGGGGGCATACTGTATGTGGTCATTACTTAAGGATATAAACTGAAAGCAGATGTGAACGTCTTCTCCAATAAGAAGTGAACCAGTGCACTTTTGACTTTTCAAGGTTTGCATTCCACTTTCAAAACACCTCCATCACGTAAGAGCCAACACTGTAGATGTTTGTGTTGGGAACCATCCAAGTGTAAAATGTAACATAGCCCTGAGCTTACTGAACAGAGAGCCATTGTTATACCATCAGGTACTTGATTGTAATCTCAGTTTTACGACATATTGTGAATTTGATAGAAGAAGCAAATCAACTTTAGTGTCCTAGATGTACTGTACCACATACATGTTTGTACTGTGAGAATCACTGGAACCTTCTGCAGGTTGCCTTGAGGTTACATCTACTCAATGCTCTTGGAACTGATTTTTTTAGTTTTTGATTTGTCCGCCAGGTTTTTACATTTGTGTAACTCAGGGTTGGACAGGCACATCAGAGATTTTACCTGGGCCCAACCTCTGACACAGCAATGGATCCCTAAAGTGGGCCAAAGTTCATTTGAAGTTGACATTGGAGTCACTTACTGCCCATTATTTAGTGCTTCCTATACAGTGATAGCAACAAAAAGTATGGTGATATTAAACAGGGATGTGAACAACCAGCATGACATTTGACTTCCCAACATATGACATGTGTAACACTGCTAGTTGGAAACAACCACAAGAGTACCATGTGTCCTGGTTCTTACAGCGTCATGCGACATCCTCTGTGCCATATATCTGCCATAGTACCTGATCTTGCTGCTCTGGTGTGTCTCCTGCTGCTGTTCCTGCTCTTTACATTAGGGTCCATGCCTGAGCACTAGCTGAATCTTATAGAGACAGTGTGCACCCACCAATAGATCCTCCTCCAATCCCTGCCTAGTAGTCCCTATATAAACCTCCTTCACCTGTTGCCTGACGCCTCAGCAAGGTTGTGTTTGCTGTATTGCTTAGGTCCCTGGACCCTGTCTTCTGTACCTGAGGTCCTGATCCCGTCTGCCTGCATTGCCTGTGTTCCTGATCCTGCCTACACCTGTAGCCATCTTGGCTAGCTGTTCTCACAGCATCTGTTCAGCTTTTATACACCTGTACAGCTCTGTTGCATCTGACATTATCTTTAGTGTCGGTTTGCCCCATTTTGCCTTCTTGGTTGGCTGCCACTTGTGGCACAGTGGGTCCACACCTTTGGGGCATTACAACATACATGTAAAGCATAGATTAAGGGTGGGGAATTAAAGAGCTGAGTGACTGGTGGATGCCAGCTGGTATTTGCGGCCACAATAGGAGATCAATCAGATGCCAGCTGTTTAAAGTAGTGCTTGAAAGTTTTCATAGTTTCCTCCAGAATTTTCTATATTACTGCATACATTTGACTTAAAACAACATTCAATTTTAACACAAGGCCTGAAGGTAGATAAAGAAAACCAAATCAATCTAAAATACTAGAGATTTATACATTGAGGAACATTATCCAATATCAAATAGCAAAACTGCAGACAGGCAGCAATGTTCTTTTTGGTGAGTAGCAGCTTTCTCTTGCAATCCTGCCGTACATCCTATTGTTGTTTAATGTTTTCCTGATGGTGGACTCATGAACATTAGCTAATGTGAGAAAGACCTGTAGTTACTTTAAAAACACTGTGTTCATTTGCAAAGTGGCAGATTATTATACACCATGCTCTTGGCATAATCTTTTTTGGTTGACTACTGGGAATAATGGTCTTCAATTTTCTCCATTTGTTTACAATGGGCGTGATGTTTCCCTTTAAATGTAGGTAAAAATAATGGGGGAATGCATTTTACACCATTTATTACCAGCTTGCAAAAAGCATGCACCTACTGGGGGATTCTTGAAAAGGGGCTTAATTTTCAACAGAGAGGTTAAAAACCTAAAAACTAGTATACTTCGGCTCACCTACGTGCATCATGAATTTCCCATATGGAAATGTGGAACCCCATCCATGCATACAATGGAAAAGTGAATAAAAATTGCCTATGAAAAAAGAGAGGAATCATAGTACACAAGGCCTAATCTATATGATCATAGATTGGTGCAGTCTAAACTCTTTACAGATGGTTTTGAAACCTAATCCAGCCTGAAGATTATCAACAACTCTCCCTCTGTGGTCCTCACAACTTCTTTTTGCTGGTGCCATGATACACTTCCACAAACATGTGTTGTAAAGATTTTTTAGGTCAAATGTAAGTAGAAATATAGTAAGTTCTGAAGAGTAAAAAGTTTTGGGGATCAGAATATGGCACTGCTTTGATGCTGAAAGGTCAGTCCAGCTCAGGGGTTAGCACTGTTGTCTGGCATCCTGAATTCAAATCCTACAAAGGACAACATCTTTCATTAGTTTGTATGTTCTCCCTCAGTAATTCGGTTTCCTTCCACACTTACTGATTGGTGATTTAAGATTGTGAGCCCCAATGGTGTACAGTGCTGCGGAAACTGTGTGCGCTATATAAATAAATAATTATTATTAAAGGGGTACTTTGCCCCTAGAGATCTTATCCCCTAGCCAAAGAATAGGGGATAAGATGTCTGATCGCGGGTGTCCTGCCCCTGGGGACCCCAGTGATCTCCCCAGACATCCCCCCCAGACTCCCCAGACATCCAGTGCATCCAGTGCCGGATGACTGGCAATACGGGGCAGAGGCTCATGATGTCAGGCCACGCCCCACTCATGATGTCACTGCCACGCCCACGCAATGCAAGTCTGTGGCCGTGACATCCCGAGCCTCCGGAGAGCTGTACCTGATGCTCTAAACGAATGCCAGGTGCAGCAGGGAGATCGTGGGGGTCCCCAGCAGTGGGGATAGATGTCTAGGGGTGGAGTACCCCTTTAATAGAATTCTCCATTTGTTTATCAAAGAGATAATCATAAACACATTGGCTGACATTTATCAAATGATGCCTAGTGAAGATGTTATTCTCCACCCTTTTTGATGATGGTTTTGACGTGAGTGCAACAAATTTATAAATTGACAAGAGCAATAATAAATTTGATGTAATATCAGTACTTTGTACATTTCCTTAGTGTAGAGGTTTTTCTCACGTCTCCATTTAGATTTGCAGCTCAAGTTTGCTCTTTGCTCAAACATTTTTGACTTTTCACTAAAGTCGCAACTAATTAATATGTGACCATTGCATGGTGAAAAGGATAAATGGTGCACTGCAAGACAACATTATGATGAATGTCTATTCGAAAAGTCATCACCCAATGCATCTAAACTGCGACAAATATAGACAACAAAACAGCTCTAGATGAAATTATAAATGTCCCCCATTGTATGTGACTGGACCAGCTTTTCTGGAAACCTACAAGATTTCCCAAGTACAACATTTTACTATTTTTCTACATAAACTAATCCACAGTGTCAATAAGAAGAAATAACTCCAAGCCATGTACGGTCACAACATCTCTCAGAAATTAGAAGTGATGACTGGACCACTAAGAAATGTGGGAAAATAACATCTCCGAATGGTAACAACTCACAGGACCGAGCTGTTTGCCGCACCTCAATAGATTCTCACAGTTCGTAAAAGGTTTTGCACATTTAATAAAGCTGTTCTGCCACATAAAAGGCCCGTACTGCCGGATCTTATGGGAATCCATTCATTACACAAGGCGGGTAAAGGGAACTCTGTAATTCTAGCATCACTCTTGTTCTGCTGTTTTTAACATTATTAGACTGAGCACATGGAGTAAAATCTATTGCAGATGTATATACTGTACAGAATTCTATATGGATCATATGAGGATTGTATACAAAGCCTTAATGGGGTACTCTGGTGCTCCAGCATTCTGAACATTTTGTTCAGAACGCTCGGAGCGGAGGCTGTGATTGTGACATCACAGCCACACCCCTCGTGATGTCACGTCCCCTCCATTCCTGTCTATGGGATCACACAATAGCCCACCATTAATCCTTAAAATCAGTGTTTCCCAACCAGGGTGCCTCCAGCAGTTGCAACACTACAACTCCCAGCAGCCTGGACAGTCAAAACCGAAGGTCTCCTTACCTCCTCCCTGCATCTCTTCTGGGATCCATTTGCACAGTCTGCCTAAACAAACTAAACAAGTGGATCAACAATGATACTGACCAGTGCTATGCCAATGCACATCACTGAACAGTATTGACAATCAAAAGATCACCATTAATTGTCCCCTGTGAGGACTTAAAAAATGTAAGAAAGAAAAAAAAACATGGTTTCTGACACTATTCAATGGCACAATGTGTGACAATGTTACATTCAGGAGGCAGGGTGAGTGACACTTGCATTAAGGAGGCATGGTGTGTGACACTATTAAATTCAGGAGGCACGGTGTGTGTGACACTATTAGATTCAAGGGGCACAAGGTGTGAAACTGTAACATTCCGGAGACACTGTTGCATTAAGGGGCAGACATCGTGCCATGCCGTAATAAAAAGTTTTAAAAACTATAAATAAGCCCATCTTCCACAATAAAATAAAATCGTCCCTTTTTCTCATTTTTCAAATGATAAAAACTATAAATTGGGAAATGTAGGTGGCATTATAGGAATTGATATGGAATCGGAATTTATGTGGCTGAAAATCCAATGCCTGCTACATCAGCTTAAACAGGTAGACACAAGGCATACACAAGCATCTCTACATTATTCTCTAATAATGGTGCACTATATAAGCAAATAAAAGTGTTTCTTTAACAACAGTTTAGAGGTTTGCTTTACAGCAGCCAAAACGGCAATAGGAAACCCCAGTAAGTAAACAGTTCATTGACTTTTATGGGAGAATGTAGTGCTGTGACATGCAGAGGTAAAAGAAAAAACAAAAAAGAGCTGCAAAACAGGAAGTGGTATTTTTTATTATATAATATTAACACATACATATAGTTCAATTAACTATATTGATTGTTTTTACATTATTTGTCACGCCTCTAAATTACACGTTATATTTGTTGTATAGCTTGTAATTGTTAAGGAAGCATCCGTGTATACCTAATGGCCCTCATTTACTATTGCAAACCCGACATTTTGTCAGGTTGTGTGCCAGATTCTGTCGCATTGCACCAGAAATTCTGTCTGTGCCAGATTTTGTGCCAGAATTTGTTCCAGAATTGAAAAATTGAAGGGGGTGTGGTCTCTAAAAAGGGGCGTGTTCTCAACATTTTCACAAAAAAACAACATGTTTACTAAGGTTTCCACATAAAATGTGGTGGATTTGAGCTGAGGAAAACCAGACAGATCAGAGCATGTATAAAAAAAAAAAAAGCAAAATGTAGAGAAAGTGGAAAATGTAGGAAAACCTTAGTAAATTCCGTGGAAAATTAATTGTAGGGAATTAAAACCCACAAAGAAACCTACACAACACTCTTAGTAAATAAGGGCCAATATGTATACTTTTACGTTTGTTTTCATTTTTAACTTTTGCTTTATTTTAATGCACTTGAATACCTATGTATCACCTTAAGGACGAAGGATGTATGGGTATGCCCTTGCATCCCGGTACTTGTACGCTCTGGTCCCATTACCGGTGTTGAAAGCACGCTCATGGGCTGAGCCTGCTTCAAACCCGGTGAGTCCCGACTGCTATCAGCAGCCAGGACCTAGGGTTAATGGCGAGCATCACGATCGGGTCACTGCCCGACATTAAACCTTTAGATGTCACGATCAAAGTTGATTACGGGGTCCAAAATAAAACTAAAATGATCCCGGCAGCTCAGCGGAGCTGATGGGGACCATCGCAATGAAATCGCGATGTCCCAATCAGCTGAGAGGATGGCTGGACGGCCCTTACCTGCCTCCTCACTGTCCGATCGGTGATCCGCTGCTGTCTCCAACCTCCGGAGGCTGGAGCGGCAGAGCACCAATAACACTGCTCAGTGCTGAGCCAAAGATCAGCATTAAACAGTGTATGCAATCAAAAGATCATAGCCCCCTATTACCCTATGGGTAAGTAAAGTGTGTATAAAAAAAGTTAATAAATGTGACTAAGCCCCTCCCCTAATAAAAGATCGAATCACCCCCCGTTACCCATTTAAAAAAAATTATAATAATAATGTAGTGAAAAATAATCATATGTGGTACCACTGCGTGCATAAATGTCTGAACTATTAAAATATAAGGTTAGTTAAACCGCACAGTCGAAGGAGTACCCGTAAAATAATACCAAAGTCTAAAATTGTGCATTTTTGGTCACTTCATATACCATAAAAAAATTTTAAAAAAGCAATCAAAAAGTCCCATAAAGACAAGAATGGTGCAGAAAAAAACAACAGACTACAGTGCAAAAATGAGCCCTCATATAGCCCCATATGCGGAAATTTAAAAAAAGTTATAGTTGTCAGAAGAGGACAATTTGAAACATACCGTATTTATTGGCGTATAACACGCACTTTTTAGGCTAAAATTTTTAGCCTAAAGTCTATGTGCGTGTTATACGCAGATACACCCCCAGGAAAGGCAAGGGGAGAGAGGCCGCCGCTGCCCGCTTCTCTCCCCCTGCCTTTCCTGGGGTCTAGAGCTCTGCTGCCGGCCCTTCTCTCCCCCTGGCTATCGGCGCCGCTGCCCATTCCGTCCCCCTGACTATCGGTGCCGGCACCCATTGCCGGCGCCGCTGCCCCGTTGCCTCCCCCCATCCCCAGTGGCATAATTACCTGTTGCCGGGGTCGGGTCCGCGCTGCTGCAGGCCTCCGGCGTGCGTCCCCTGCGTCGTTGCTCTGCACGGCGCGGCGCACTGATGTCATGCGCCGCGCCGTGCAGCGCATAGCAACGACGCAGGGGATGCACGCCGGAGGCCTGCAGCAGCGCGGACCCCACCCCGGCAACAGGTAATTATGCCACCGGGGATGGGGGAGGCAACGGGGCAGCGGCGCCGGCAATGGGTGCCGCTGCCCCTTCTCTCCCCCTGGCTGTCGGCGCCGCTTCTCTCCCCCTGGCTATCAGCGCTGGCAATGGGGCGCCGGCACCGATAGTCAGGGGGACGGAACGGGCAGCGGCGCCGATAGCCAGGGGGAGAGAAGGGCCGGCAGCACGGCTCTAGACCCCAGGAAAGGCAGGGGGAGAGAAGCGGGCAGCGAAGGCCTCTCTCCCCCTCCCTTTCCTGGGGGTGTATCGGGGTATACACGCGCACACACGCACCCTCATTTTACCATGGATATTTGGGTAAAAAAAATTTTTTACCCAAATATCCTTGGTAAAATGAGGGTGCGTGTTATAGGCCGGTGCGTGGTGTACCCCGATAAATACGGTACTTATTTTGGTGCATGCAGTTAGGATTTTTATTAAAGTAGTAAAATAAAATAAAACCTACATAAATTGGATATCCTTGTAACAGTATGGACCTACAGAATAAAGATAAGGGTGGAGATTTATCAAAACCTGTCTAGAGCAGTGTTTTCCAACCTTTTTCTGGTCGGGGCACAGCTCGGAATTTTTTTTCCCCGTGGGGCACCCCTACCGAAAAAGGAAAATACGCAATGCACTATATCTATTTATCAGTGGGTATGTAGTTTAAAGTGCTGCTTTATACAGCAACTCACAAATGACGTCTTCTCTAATTTGCATCGTTGCCTTCTTTTCTCCATCTGGTCTGGTCCGGGCCATCATCACGATTTCTTCCACACACAATTCTTCACCGTTAAACCTGCAAAACAAATCTATTAGGCTGCACACTTTTTTTTACATGGGTGACAGAGGGGTGTACATGGGTGACAGAGGAGTGTAGAGGGGGTACAGAGGGGTGTAGAAGAGTGTACATGGGGGACAGAGGGGTGTAGAGGGGTGTACAGAGGGGTGTAGAGGAGTGTACAAGGATGAAAGAGGGGTCTAGAGAAGTGTACAAGGATGAAAGAGGGGTGTAGAGGAGTGTACATGGGTGACAGAGTTCCTTTCTGTCTGTCCACAGTGCTCTCTGCTGACACCTGATGCCCATATCAAGAACTGTCCAGAGCAGGAGAAAATCCTCATTGCAAACCTATGCTGCTCTGGACAGTTCCTGACACTGACAAAGGTGTCAGCAGAGAGCACTGTGGACAAGACAAAAAAGAAATTTAATAAGAAAAGAATTTCCTCTGTAGTATACAGCTGCTAAAAATAACTGGAAGGGTTAAGATTTTTTAATAGAAGTCATTTACAAATCTGTTTAACTTTATGTCACCAGTTGATTTAAAAAAAAAAAACATGCTTTCCAGAGAAGTACCCCTTTAAGATGCAATAGGTGTTTATCACTAATAAAGACGCCCCCTGATTGAACGTTTAAAAGGTAATTCCATTTTATATATTATAGGCATTATAAAAAGAAATGTCAGATTTGTAGTTACAGTCTAGTGCAGATGATAATATATCAGTTTTACTTTTTGTATGTAACACATATGGTTTAACTTATATGGGGTAAATCATTGCAAGACTGATCTTTCCTTACACCTTGCAAGAAGACTGAGCAGGTTCTATTTAAATTCCTACCATAAAGGTGTGACATAACATAACACTTCATCCCTCTGCTGATACTCCCTGGGCCCTAACCAATGGCAGACATGACAAAGTGCGGCCTCTATTTGTGTCCTGACAGGTTGTGTACACAGGAATTATGTTGTAGTTATGTTGTATGAGCTGTCAAATGAACACAAAAAAAACTTTAATAACAGGAAATCTGTAGGTGGTAAGAAAGAAGATTAATGGTGGTCAATGGTGGTTAATAGTGACCAATGGTGGATAATGGTGATCAATGGTGGTTAATGGTGATCAATGGTGGTCAATGGTGGTTAATAGTGATCAATGGTGGTTAATGGTGATCAATGGTGGTTAATGGTGATCAATGGTAGTTAATAGTGATCAATGGTGGTTAATGGTGATCAATGGTGGTTAATGGTGATCAATGGTGGTTAATAGTGATCAATGGTGGTTAATGGTGATCAATGGTGGTTAATGGTGATCAATGGTGGTTAATGGTGATCAATGGTGCCTAATGGTGGTCTAAGGTCACAAGCTTCACATGCAACTGATCAGAAGACCATAAATCAATCTTTAAATAGGAAGGAAAGAGGGGCGTGGTCTGCCATGCAAGCAGTGCAGACGTGTTCCTGCTGAGCTCCGCCGCCACCCGCACTTCAGGGACCTGAAACCTGCCTTTATGCCGAAGAGACGCTCCCGGGGCACAGCTAGGAGGACCCTAACCTCTCTGGCATCCCCCACGCCGATCTCCAACTTCTTTGCCCCGCTGGCGACTGTACCGGAGGCCTCTGAAATGGTCCCCCCCGGGCCGCAGCCATTGCATGCTCCAGCTTCCCCGCCACTGGACGCTCCGCCCCCCGAAGTAAGGCGCGCGAGCGGTGTGGAGCGGGCGCAGGGCCGACCTACGGAAGGACCCCCAGCTGCTGCCGCAGGCTCCAAAGGACGGGAGGACCCCCTGCTGGAAGCCGCCACACCGGTTCCGCCACTACTGATTGACCTGCCGCTGACTGACCTGTGCCGGAGTCTCGGGCCTCCCTCACCGCCGCTGGCGGCCTCTCCACTGCTGCGCCACTCTGCAGGTACGGGCACCGGAGGCCTTCATACCCCGCTCAGTCCTCGACTTTGGGGGGAGACTGCCCCCTCCCCCAGCCCTCGTTTGGACTCTGCCTGGGCGGCTGAACCGCTCCCCTCGCCCATTGATAGCAGTGGGCTGAGCTCTGGTGTCCCCCAGATCGGCAGCTTGGACACTTTGACCCCAGTAATGGCTGCAGCCCCAACGGCAGCCGCAGACCCTGGATCCCCTCTGCTGTTCCCCCTGGGGGCCCCATCTACCCCTGTCCACCCACCAGTAGAACAGCATGGGCCTCCTTCCAGCCCCACCTGGGCCTCCCACCAGGGTAGCCCCTGGCTGGCCTCGCCTGACCTTCCACCTTCCCAGGGGGCTTCAGCACTGGCCCCCCCGCTACCCCCTGGTCTACCCGCTGTAGACACCCATCTCGGTAGCCTCACTGCAAGTACTCAGATCCCCAACCAATCTGCAGCTCTTATCCTTCAGGCCCACCCTGAGCTTCAGGCCTTGCTTTCCTTCTTACCTACAAAGCAGGACTTAGCTGCGATTACTGACACTCTGAAATCAACATGGCGGCAGGACCTACAGGCGGTCCAAACTGAAATGGACTCTCTGACCTCTAAAGTGGAGTCACTGGACTCATTTCGTTCTGAAGTGCGACATTCCCTGAGTGAATTACGCACCACGATGTCTCAACAGGCCACTCACCAGAGACTTTTGCACTCTCACCTGGATGACCAGGAAAATCGCAACCGTCGCAATAACGTCAGGATTCGTGGCCTCCCTGAGGCGACACGAGCTGAAGATCTCTTGCCTACAGTGACTGACATCTTTAATTCTCTTCTGGGCCGGCCGGCTCAAACTCCTCTAGCTATTGATAGGGTCCATAGAGCCTTGAGACCCCCCAGTTCTGACCCAAATAACCCCAGAGACGTCATTTGCCGTGTCCATTACTACTCGGAAAAGGAAGAGATTATGAGAAGGGCCAGGCAGCTCAAGGAGATTGACTTTGTTGGTGCCAAGTTATTACTGTTTCCTGACCTCTCCCGCCACACCCTGCGCCTACGGGCTGCCTTGAAGCCACTGCTTGCGGAACTGCAGTCACGTCACATTCTTTACAGATGGGGGTTTCCGTTCGCTTTATTTGCTCACCACCAAGGGAAATATGCTACACTGCGCACTCCGGAGGATTTGCCTGACTTTTTGTCTGTGTTTGACCTCCCACCTGTTCAACTGCTGGACTGGGAAAGACTTCTGGACAACCCCTTTGCACCTGTTCCACCGCCCCAGCCCCGTACACGGAGGCACCAGCCGGATGGACCTTCGCCAAGACCGCAGCGCTCCCGCCGCCGACCCCGCAGTCTCTCCGGGTCAATGGATGGTCCAGGTGGCTCGGGAGACCGCTGAGATCCTACTGCTGCTGGTCCTCTTTGATTTACAGTGTTGTGGTGACCTTTTCTGATTGCTCTACATGCTGTGGTTCTCTCCTGGTACTACGTTTCTCCTCCTCTCACCGTTTTCTTACTGTCCTGTGTCCCCTTTTCCTCCCTGGTCTGTATACTAGACTCCCCGCGGAGCTCCTCTATCTCATACTTCCTGTCTCTTCCCTCCCTGGATGGCGGTTTGGCCTCGGCTGCTCGTTTTATGTCATCCCCTTCATCTTCCTTTCCCTCTTGTCTGTCACTTCTGCACCACCTGCTGACCTACCCCCAATAGGTAGTGACAGGATTGTACCCCTGTCCGGTTATAGCTTGTGCTACTGATAGGATATTTTTGCAGGCATCCTAGCTGACCTGCTAAGTTTTCCCCAGTTTAGTTTGTTGTTGTCTTTTTTTTTTCTTTTTTTCTTTCTCTTCCCTCTACCTCGTCTAGTGTCAACTCCTCTCGTTCTTTCCCCATCCTACACACCTAGTTCCCCTCTTTCCTAGCTGCCTTGCGCCCCCCCCCCCTCTTCTGCTATCGTCCTTCCCTCTCCCTTCCCTTTTTTCTTTCTTTCCTCTCTTCCTATCCGGCGTCCCTCCGACGCACCCCCCTCCCCCCCCCCCCCCCCCCCTTCTTTTAATTTTTTTTTTTTTTTTTTTTTTTTTTTTTTTTTTTTTTTTCCCTTGCCATCCCCGTTAATATGTCAGTTAAAATAGCTTCCCTGAATGTTCAGGGCTTTAATGTCCCTGAGAAAAGAGCTAAGATCCTTTACTCCATGCATAAACAACGTGCCTCCATCTTATGTTTACAGGAGACCCATCTCTTGCGCGACCACGCAGCCGTGGTACGCAACAGATACTTCCCTGTTTGTTTTCATAGCTGCGACCCCTCCCATAAGGTTAAGGGTGCCTCTATTTTATTTCATAAGTCCCTACCTGTCCATGTAATAGACTCTAAACTCGATACCGAGGGGCGCTATGCCTTTGTTTCCTGCACACTCCAAGGTAAACCCTATACCATCGCTAATATTTATGCGCCCAACCATGGCCAGTTGACGTTCCTGCAGCATACCTTTGATGACCTCACCTCCTTCGCACAGGGCACTCTTATTGTCTGTGGTGATTTTAATGTGTCTTTGCTTCCCTCCTTAGATTCCTCCTCTGGGACCTCTGCCCTCTCGTTCACGCAATTAAACAAGATCCGAAAGCTTCTACATCTGATGCAACTGTCTGATCCCTGGAGGTTGTACCACCCGGACGCACGTGACTATACTTTCTATTCTCATGCACGACAGACCTACACAAGACTGGACTATATTTTTGTTAGTCACTGCCTTCTCCCTCAGGTTCTTTCAACGACCATAGGCTCGATAGTATTCTCTGACCATGCCCCGGTGTTCTGTGATTTGTCTCTCCCGGACTGTCCGCGGGGGGAGTTTGTGTGGAGACTCAACGAGTCGCTCCTTTCGGATTCTCTCTGTTTGGCGGATCTGAAATCAGCGACTACTAATTTCATGCAGGATCATGCCAGTGATCCTACCTCCCCTCAACTTAAGTGGGAGGCCTTAAAATGTGTGCTCCGTGGTGTTCTGATTAAGCACGGTTCTAGACTTAAGCGTGAATCCTCCCAGAAATTGAAGGAATTGCTAACCCGCTTACATACTTTGGAGTCTCGACACAAATCCTGCCTGTCGGATGAGGTGCTTAAAGAACTCATGGACGTCCGCAGAGACATTCAGGTTCGCATAGATAGGAAGTATAACCGGTATAGACAGATCTGTTCTAGTGTGACTTACGAATGGGGCAACAAATCGGGGCGACTGTTAGCACGAGCGTTGCGTGATAGGAGAGCGGCCACGCATATCCCTTCTATTAAATCACCCTCAGGCTCTCTGGTCCACCTCACCTCCCAGATACTGGATAGTTTCCGGGCATATTATGAGGGCCTTTATAGCCTGGACTCGGGCCTTGCCGGTCCTGACTCTTTGTCCCCCGATCTGCAGGCCTATCTCTTGAGGACGCAGCTGCCTTCTCTTCCCCCCCAGTCCCTCTTGGACTTGGAATGCCCCTTTTCCCAGGAAGAGGTGGCAGAAGCCATTAGGTCTATGCCCTCAGGGAAAGCACCTGGCCCTGACGGGTATACTGCCAAATTTTATAAGCTTCTTGCTTCAGATTTGACTCCGTCACTGTTGGCCTCCTTTAATTCAGTATCCGCCACGTCCCCATTCCCCAGCTCATTTCTCCAGGCATTTATTACTGTGATCCCGAAGGAGGGTAAGGACCCGAACCTCTGTCAAAGCTATCGCCCGATATCCCTTATTAATGTAGACACGAAATTGTACGCTAAATTACTAGCCCTCAGACTGAACCCATTATTGGGGACCCTCATCCACCCTGACCAGACGGGCTTCGTACCTGCTAGAGAGGCCAGAGATAACACCCTGAAGACTTTCTCTGTGATCCACCACGCTCAAACTTCTCGGTTGCCATGTGTTTTATTGTCCCTGGACGCCGAGAAGGCTTTTGACAGGGTGACATGGGGGTTCTTGAGGGGTGTCCTGTCTCATCTGGGTTTAGGCCCGCTAATGTTGTCACGTATCTTTGCCTTGTATACCCACCCACAAGCTAGGATAAGGATAAATGGTTCCCTCTCCTCTCCTATCCCTATCTGCAATGGCACGAGACAAGGGTGCCCCCTGTCCCCTCTCCTATATGTCCTAGCCATGGAACATCTCTTGCAAGCTATCAGACAGAGTGAACAGGTTCGGGGGGTGCCGGTCGGGGGAGAAGTTGTCAAATGTGCTGCCTTTGCTGATGACTTGTTATTGTTCCTGTCAGACCCTTGCGGTAGCATCCCTGCCCTCTTCACTCTTTTGGATGACTATGGTCGTTTTAGCAATTATAAACTAAATATAACTAAGAGTGTAGCCCTAGACGTGTCATTAGGTCCTGGAGGCGTTGCAGAGCTCAGGAAGCAGTATGCCTTCCGTTGGGCGTCCAACTCCTTCAAATACCTAGGGATCCAGGTCCCCAGTGACTTGACCCGCCTGTATGACTTGAACTTCGGCCCCCTACTTACCTCCTTTTCCTCTGACTTGACCAAATGGGACAGACGAGACTTTTCCTGGATTGGACGAGTCAACATACTTAAAATGAACATATTGCCCAGACTGCTTTACCTTTTTCAGACTATCCCTATCCTTCTCCCCCGCTCCTTTTTTCTGACCATTAACAAAATATTTATCAGATACGTGTGGGGCCTCCGGGGTCACCGCGTGGCCCGGAGGGACTTGATTCGCCCCAAGTCGAAGGGTGGTCTGGCTCTGCCGGACCCTCATCTTTATTACATGGCTTCTGTTGCGACTAGAATAATGGACTGGTTTCACCACCCCACCGATAAGCTGTGGGTGCGTTTGGAGGCCCTCCTTTCCCCTATCCCGCTCACGTCCCTACCCTGGACGCGTGCGTCCTATTGGACACCAGCACTTCAGGCGAAACTCCCGTATGTGGCGCGTTCCGTGCTTCGGGTGTGCCTGCGCCATTTGGGCAAGGCGGGTCTCCTACGCCCCAATGGTCCCCTGACATCTATACGTGACAACCCTGACTTTACACCGGGTGGCCGGGTGGGACCCTTCCTGGGTAGGTCCCGTGGACAGATTTTTTTATTTGCTCACGTTCTTCACTTGGGCTCCTTGAAACCATTGGCGGAGGTCCTACGGGAGGAACATCATACACCTGCTCAGGTTTGGCAATACACTCAGCTCACACATTTTTACTCTTCCTGGAAACAGTCCCTTGACCTACATAGGCTTCCCCTTCCATTTGAATCTTTATGTCTGGCGGATGAGTCTCCGGGACACCTGATATCTGTTATCTATGCCCTTTTGATGTCTGCATGCACCACACAGGTCCCGACTCATCAGGGGGGGTGGTCGCGGGAGCTGGGTCGCACCCCTGATCCTCTAGACTGGAGCAAGGCATATGCCTTGTGCCATGGGTCCTCGGTTTCTGTTCAGTTGCAAGAAACTAACTTCAAAGTCTTGTCCAGATGGTATCGTGTCCCAGCTCTGCTGCATCGGTGCTTTCCATCTGTGCCTAATGTCTGTTGGAGGTGCGGCTTGGCCCCCGGGACCATGCTTCATGTTTGGTATGATTGCTCGCTTTTGCAAACTTTCTGGTCCGGAGTCTTGTCTGCCGTGTCCAAGATTTCAGGTTCCGTAGTACCCCATACCCCCCAAGTAGCCTTACTATCGATGGTGCCGGGCCAATTGAAATCTCTGAAAAAGGGTCTGATCGGCATATTACTCTCTGCTGCCCGAAGGGTGCTCCCACGCAAATGGAAGTCAGTCCTGCCCCCGACCATAGCTGACTGGATAGGTGAGGTGCAATTTATCTACGGGATGGAGGAGTGCATGGCGGACATGGCGTCCAAACCTGAGTGTTTTCTGCAGCGCTGGACTCTGTGGACCGACTTCCTGTCATCCCCTGAGTATCGAGCCATGTCTCTGTCGTCCCCCCATTTAGTTTCGCTGCCATCCACCACTGATACGGCCCTTCCTCTCCTGTGAGGGTCTCCCCCCCCCCCCCCCCCCCTTTTTTTTTTTTTTTTTTTTTTTTTCCTCTCTAGTCTCCCCTCCTTTGCTTTGGGCTCCTTCCTTCCCTCTCCTCTCTTCCCCCCCCCCGGACTATTCTCTTTGGGTCTTTGTGGCAACCTTTACCCCCACTCCCCCTCTCAACTCTATTCCGACTGCTTCTGCTCGGTTCCATCCCCCTCCATTCTCCCCTTTTGTGTCTTGTCTATGTGTGGTTCTTTTCCTTTCTTTTTTCTTTTTTGGTTTACATTGGTAGTGTATTAGGCCTCCCAACCAGCCTGACCCATTTAGACTTAGGCTGTAATATGCTAGTTTGAGTGGCTGGGGCCTGGTTTGGATGGCATTGGTTCCAGCGATTGCCTACTCTAGACCCTTAAATGGACACTCGAATGAGACATCGCTCCCCACTACGTTGGCTAGATGTCCTTGATTGTTTGTTTATTTCTTTCACATTGTCAAAGGTTCCCCCATCCTTGCTAGTTATACGTTATCCCCGCTGTCTCTCTCTATCTGGCCTTCACCTATGGCATCATGGCCTACGTCAGTGTACTGCATTGACTGGGTCTCACTAGCCTGCCTATTTAGTACTATCCAGCGCATGATGGTGTTTGTTTATACTTCAGTACTGATTGCATGGAATCCTGATACCAGCTATCTGTATTCGATTGCCCGCTTCTACCGCCCTGGGGCGGATGTTGTATATGTTATCAATGTTTAATAAATCTTTTGAACCGTAAAAAAAAAAAAAAAAAAAAAAAAAAAAAAAAAAAAGAGCTGTCCCCTCCCCTGCCATGTGGTTTTCATAAGTAGCTATTCCATATAAAACAATAATTCGGAGCAAAAAAAAAAAAAAAAAAAAAATAGGAAGGAAAGAAAGGATCTTTTAGAGCTTTTCCAGATGGATCCAAATGTGTTACCATGTGGATCAGTCTGCTATTAAAGGGATTGTCACATATGGTCAATTGGCTATTCTGCTCATCTCCGGCCTGTTTGAGGCCACCCACCAGAGGCAGTTGGAAAAGCCACAAGCAGCAAGTTACATAATTTGCATAACTCCTATTGTGTAGCCCAAAAAAACTACCCTGTTTACCTAACTCTGGGAGCTCGCAGGACTATGCTGTCTGTGCATTTTCCATAAAGCCAACGGAAGTTATGAAAATTGCGTAGCTTCCCTGCTTTAGCTGCTCCCAGCTTTTCCAACTACCTCTAAAGGCACAAACAGACAAGATGAGACATCTTTAAAAGGGTACTCCAGTGGAAAAAAATTTTTTTTTAAATCAACTGGTGGCAGAAAGTTAAACAGATTTGTAAATTACTCCTATAAAAAAAATCTTAATCCTTCCAGTACTTTTTAGCTGCTGTATGCTCCACAAGAAGTTGTTTTCTTTTAAAATCTGTTTTCTGTGCTGAGCACAGTGCTCTCTCCTGACACCTCTGTCCGTGTCAGGAACTGTCCAGAGCAGGAGAGGTTTGCTATGGGGATTTGCTCCTACTCTGGACAGTTCCTGAGACGGACAGAGGTGTCAGCAGAGAGCGCTGTGGTCAGACAGAAAAGAAATTCAAAAAAGAAAAGAACACCAAAAAGCTGAGGGGTAAATATAAACACTAAGGGAACACTAAGAAAAACACATCCTAGATCTGAATGAATGAACTAATCGTATGAAATACTTTCATCTTTACATAGTTGAATGTGCTGACAACAAAATCACACAAAAATTATCAATGGAAATCAAATTTATCAACCCATGGAGGTCTGGATATGGAGTCACACTCAAAATCAAAGTGGAAAAGCACACTACAGGCTGATCCAACTTTGATGTAATGGGGGAGATTTATCAAAACCTGTCCAGAGGAAAAGTTTCTGAGTTGCCCATAGCAACCAATCAGATTGCTTCTTTCATTTTTGACAAGGCCTCTGCAAAATGAAAGAAGCGATCTGATTGGTTTCTATGGGCAACTCAGCAACTTTTCCTCTGGACAGGTCTTGATAAATCTCCCCCAATGTCCTTAAAGCGAAACTGTCATGAGGTTTGGGGCATATTACCTAACCACAGTGTGTGTATGGTGTGTAAAATATGTCTCCAGCCTTACTTGTATCCCTCTAATTACGGCTTTTATTAGCTCAAAAAACACTTTTATATGCAGCCACTGACAGTTGGAAAGTCGTGGCCAGGGATTTGCTATGCCCCGCGGCCGCCACGCCTATCCCCTGTACACCAGCGCTGGGACTGCTATGTGATTGACACACAGGTCCCAGGGCATGGGCTCCTTCTCTTTCATATGTAAGCGCCGACCGACATTACAGAGCGAGCGCTCTGTCTGACACCACCGTGCGCCCGGGCAATACTGGAGGTAGAGAGTGAGTGCTCTCTGCCTATAGGGAATGCAGAAGCGCCCAGTGCGTCTCCGGCACGGGGAGAAGTAAGGGTGGGTTCACACCACGATTTTTCTATACAGTTTTTGGATACGTTTAAAAAAAAAAATAAAACGTATGCAACCGTACAGCAAACTGTGCCCATAGACTTTGCTATCAAAACCGTATGCACCATATTGTATACGGTTGTCTCCGTTTTTCAAACCACACGGTTTTTTACTTATTTTTTTTCTGGACAGAAAACCGTGGCCTACCATGGTTTTTGGTCCGGGTGAAAAGACGTATTAAACCATATACGTTTTTTTTTAACATGGGAGTCAATGGGAACCGTACAGACCTGTATGAGTGTACGGTTCCATATAGTTTTCACCATACGGTTTTTGACTTTGCACAGTTTTTTTTCTTGGAATTTCAATCAAACAAGTGAAACTTTATTCATAATGGAGTGAAAAGTTCAAAACGTATACGATTTTTTTTCTTAAAAAACTGACGCAACCGGACATCATTTTTCAAACCGTATACAGATAAAACTTTGTACACACATTTTGATACAGTTTAGTCAGGTTTTGAGGAATCCGTTTTTTTAATCAAAAACCTGATAAAAAAAACTGTATTGCAAAAACGTGGTGTGAACCCACCCTAAGAGGAGAAGGACAGGCACTGTCCGTGCACACAGAGGCGTCAGACATTTGAAGTGAGCACTAAAGAAATGTCGGTCGGCGCTTACATATGAAAGATATGGGGCGCATGGGCTGGGACCTGTGTGTCAATAACACAACGGTCCCAGCGCTGGTGTACAGGGGATAGGCGTGGTGGCCGCGGGGCATAGCGATCCCATGGCCCCTCCCATCCAACTGTCAGTGGCTGCATATAAAAGTGTTTATTGAGCTAATAAAAGCCGTAATAAGAGGGATACAAGTAAGGCTGGAGACATATTTTACACACCATACACACACAAGTCACAAGTGTGTGTGGCCTCCACGTGCCCGTATGACCTCCCTACAATGTCTGGGCATGCTGGGACTATATTTCATAATTAACTTAAACATGTCATCACCTAATATTACCACCGGTTCCCGGATTCTGATGGATTCATGTTGTCACATTCGAAAATCTGCAGTTTTTTTTTTCCTTCTTCTTCTTCTCCTAGAAAGAAAAAATATCATCCAGGTCAGGCCACATTCTCCGAGAAGGAGAAAACAATCGGTCCCTGTGCTCCAGAGCCTGTTCTTTCCATTTACTGCCAGATTGTTGAAGTTACACAGGTTGTTCTTGCACATGGCATTCTCCATCCAAGAGCTCTTAAGCCTTCAGAGTTATTACGGCCATTATTTTTGAGTTGTCTTTCATTTTGATATGGATGAGAAATATTGTTTCTTAAAAAAAACATAAGAGCCTCTTGAGCATTGTGCTATGCAGAATAACCGCCGCTCTTTTGATATTATTGAACTTATTCTAAACCACTGCAGTTTTTATTGCTTCGCCGTTTACATCCCAAAAGTCGCTGCCTTATCTCTTCATAACTCTCCTGCTCCTCTCTTTCTCGGCTCTGATCACATCTGATCTATGAACCATTAAAGGGGTACTCCGCTACTAGACATCTTATCCCCTATCCAAAGGATAGAGCCCCCTAAAGGTCTACTAAGACCCAACAGCTCCTGCAGCAACACAGATCTCAGCAATCACCTGATCACCAGGACAGGAACCAAAAATCTGTATGGCTCGTGCACTCATTGAGTGGTGACCCCCTCCTTCTTTACTAATCACAGACTAGGGCAGTGTTTGCCAACCTGGGGAGAGGATATGCATTGTACTGATCGGGGGGAAAACTCCAAAACAGCAGTTTACAAAGAGGTCACTTCTTCTGGGGAATTTTTGGCTTATGAACTGCCCAGTCATGTTCTCAGGCTTCTTCAAGGAGCACAAGCATTTGTTTGAAGGGAAAGCTATCACATGTCCTTCTTTCCAGAATTCTCAGTTGAATATGAATGGCATATAGGTCTCCACATACCTTTAAAGTAGGGTCACATGGAGCACATCCACAGCATATTTCATGTTGCGGATGCGCCTACAGCAGTCAGAAGAGTGAGCTCCCTGCTGCGGCTGGTTAGCTCTGTGTGTCTGCTCATAGCAGCGGACTTTCTGCTGTAGACACAGTGCCTGCTTGTAGCAGATGCGCAGTGAAAAAGCCGCCGCTATGAGCAGAGACACGAAGCTACCTAGACGGCAATGAATTTCTGAGCAGAATCCGCAGAAAGAATAGACACATCTGCTATGAAAATTCCCCTGTGTGCACAGTGCAGCAGAATTTCTGAGCGGAATATTCCTGCGGAGTTCGCCTTGGAAATTCAGCTGTATGACCGGTATTTATCATTGCAGGTGTAAGTGAAGCATTTTTTGACACCTTTTTTTTGTGTGTTGGTAATGAGTAGGAGCACCAAATGTATTAAAAGGTTGTAGAGAATTTCACAAATTTTGTGCAGGTCACATTTTCTGAAATTTCACTCTTCACATACACCAAAAAGCTAAGCTAAGTCTGGGCTGGTATAGTTTTAGAGGCATTTCGGTGGTTTCGCGCTTTTTTTGCATCTTTTCACAAAAAGGTGCAGTTCATAAAACCCGTCCATATCATGCCTATTGCCAAAATCAGCCAAAATCAGTGGTCAATGACTTTGATGGGTAGCAATATCTGTTACAGCAAATCTGCAGCAGAAAATATGCACATGTGAACTGATCCTTAGAGCTCGTTCGCATGGGAGGATTTGTTTCCCGTTGCGAGTTTGAATTAGGGTGGGCTGTGCACAGAAGACTTTTCCACAGCAGAATTTCCACTGAGGAAAATCCGCTGCAGACCCTATTGAAGTCAATTGGGTCTGTGCCATATCTCCTCTAGTGGAAATTCTGATGAAAGCCTGGAAAATCCATTGCCAACCCTCGATCTGTGCCCACCTCAGTGGTGCTGGAGATTTTATATATATATATATATATATATATATATATATATATATATATATATATATATATAGATGTCCAAAAAAATGCAGCACTACTATACCACAGTAGACGGGTGCCAGCTCCTCAGGCTCGATCACAGCCAATTGATAACTTCAAAAAATGGTGCGGCACTCCAAATATCCAAAATAATAACTTATTTATTCCACATGTCAAACAGTGCGACGTTTCAGCCCCTCAATGGAGCTTTTTTCAAGCATAGTGATACCACACACAGGCTGGGGTTATATACCCAGCCCAGCAATAAACAGTAATTACATAATTAATCAATACAGTGATAAAAATACATAAAATGACAGTGCAATTTACAAAAAATAAAGTGCTTAAGAGTACCATAGGTACATATATAATGTGTACAGTGTCACAGTGAAAGTTTAAAAGCAATGTGGCTTGAATATACAAAACTCCATCATAATAATAGTTAATAATACACCACTGATGCATATAAACATTAATTAAATATACATATACAGAAAACGCCTACCCGCTCTGTTGCCATGCCGTTCGCCACGTTTGGCTTGTATACAAACAGTATGCGCCTGCGCCAGAGAATCTCCTAATCTGTTCACATCCTGTTTCCGGGATGCCTGGCCAGTCACGTGGGGCGCCATGCGATCACATGACCACAGGAGCTAACACGTGACCATCAACCAAAAGTCTCCATGGCAACGGCGGCGCTGTATTTTTATCACTGTATTGATTAATTATGTAATTACTGTTTATTGCTGGGCTGGGTATATAACCCCAGCCTGTGTGTGGTATCACTATGCTTGAAAAAAGCTCCATTGAGGGGCTGAAACGTCGCACTGTTTGACATGTGGAATAAATAAGTTATTTTTTTGGATATTTGGAGTGCCGCACCATTTTTTGAAGTTATCAATTGGCTGTGATCGAGCCTGAGGAGCTGGCACCCGTCTACTGTGGTATAGTAGTGCTGCATTTTTTTGGACATCTATCTAATGATTGGTTTGCTGGCACACTAGAATGGAGTCTGATTTAGATGAAGTTTTTTCCCATGTCTCTTCATATGCTGAAGGGGAAGTTAGCAGGATTTTGAATGGCGTCCAGGGCGATGCTACTTTTTTAGCGGTACCCACTATTGCGGACATTAAACGTAATTTTGAATATGAATCCAAAAGGATCATTATGTTGGAATTGCACCTTGTGACTTTGGGTGAATACTATAAGTGCAAGAGAATACCCAGGGGCATGCGGTCTAGATTGAGACCAACTGTTTTCACTGATAATAATGACTTTAAAAAGAAATTTGAAGAGATCTCTGATCGTTATGCTTTGGACATTATTTTACTTAACTTGGATTTTTTACAAAAGGAATTGTCGACAGCTAAAGAGAAAATGTGTGTATTTGAGACCAATTTGACAACCATGCTTTCGGGTGATGAACTCTCTGCATATAAAGACAAAACTAAGGAATTTTTTGATAAGTTCAGGAATGAGACCATGGATACTAAAAAGAAAAAGTGGCACAGAGATCTGGGAGACTATAACAAGGGACGTGTGTATACCTGGAACCAGATGGATTTCAATGATGGAAGACAACAAAGCGGGACTCCCTGGCGGGGGAAGAAGAATAAAATACCGTTTGTTAAAACCAATGACCAATCTTCTTTTTTAGTCAAGGACTCTTTGACTGCCGAGCCTCCACCCAATACCCCCTCAAGAGACCAACAAGAAGGGGCGGTCGGCGACGACACAGGCAACGTAAAGACAAGGAATCAGAAACAGGGCAAGTTACAGTTCGCGAAACCACAGAAGAAGAAGAACTGAGTTCCGCCAACACTGTGGTAAATATCTCCTCTTATGAACTCACTAAGTCACAAATTTTGCTGTTATCCAAAGGTCTAACCTTTTGTCCCATTACTAGTCCAGATTGGTTTGCTTTAGAGTGTGACTTACAAGCCTTTTTTAGACGTCTTAAACTCAAAATCTGGTTTGATGTTCATGATAATTCCAGTGTTACCCCCCCTAGATGCGGAGAGAGGTTGTGAATTACATTTAAAACAGTTTGAGCTGTTCAATCAGTCCTCTTTCAATCCCACAGTGGTCTCCCATCCTTTGGAGACATATGTGGGACTGGTTAGGAGTGATATTGAACGGCTCAGAACTAACGTTGAAACCAATGGGATTCAACACAGTAATTTGTCCAAAGATGAACATGTGGCTTTGAAAGAATTGGTCCAGAACCACGACCTCACCATAAAACCCGCAGACAAGGGCGGTGGGGTCGTGGTGATGGACACAATTAAATACAGAAATGAAATATATCGACAACTTGTTGACACCAATACTTACTGTAAACTAGACAGGGATCCTAGAAGCGACATCATGACAAAACTGACTGGTTTGGTTGACCAAGCATTTGAAGAGGGGATTATTGATGATAAGTTGAAAGAATTTTTGATTGTGAGGTTTCCTGTCACTCCTTCGATATACGTCTTGCCGAAAATCCATAAATCACTAGTTGATCCACCTGGAAGGCCCATCGTTTCGGGCCGGGACTCCGTCCTTAGCCACGCCTCTATTTTTCTTGATAAGATATTAAGACCATTTGTGTTTTCGGCAAAGTCGTATATACGTGACACTAGTGATTTCTTGAACAAAATCAACAACATCAGAGCTCCCCCCAACGTAATTTTGGTGTCCTTTGATATAACTAGCCTTTATACTTCTATTAGGCATGAGGCAGGTATTGATGCGGTTAAACATACATTGTCTAAATCACAGTACTCCATGGCGGCCCAAGACTTTATGTTGCAGTTACTTCATTTAATATTGACCCATAATTATTTTATTTTTGAAGAACAATATTTTTTGCAACTAGTCGGGACCGCCATGGGGACTAATGTGGTGCCCATGTACGCCAACCTCTACATAGCGGCCATGGAGGAAGGTGTCGTCTATTCATCCCACCACTTCAGACATTGTCTGGGGTGGTGGAGATTTATTGACGACATCTTCCTCCTATGGGAAGGGTCGCTGGAGGAACTAGAAGAGTTCCATACATTTCTTAACAGGATTGATTCTGCTATACAATTTACTATGGTTCAGTCTAGTGACTGTGTGAGTTTTCTTGACGTGTTGGTCAAAAATGAAGGGGGCACATTACACACAAGCCTATACTCTAAACCTACAGATAAGAACACTCTATTGCATTACACCAGTTGCCATCCTAGGAAAATGGTACAGTCTCTCCCCTTCAGCCAGATGCTGAGGGCGAAGAGAGTGATTGATGACGAGGAGACCTTAAAAGAGACACTTGACAAAATGACCGGTGACTTTACTGTCAGGGGATACCCACGTAGATTGGTGGACCAACATAGGAACACTATATCACTTATGACTAGAGAATCTACTATGACAGCTAGACCCAAGACCAAGATGAACAGAATTCCATTCACCTCTACATATTCCACGTGCAGTGGACTAATTTCTACTATATTGAATAAACATTGGAATATTTTAAGCAGGAGCTTTGGTGATATTGTAGAATTCAACAATAAGCCACTAATGTCATACAGGAGGTCCAAGAACCTCAAGGACAGACTGGGACAGAGTACATTACCATCTAACATTGATCATGCCCAGACGACACTTGCCACACCTAAACTGGGTTCATTCCCTTGTTTGGGGTGTGTGAACTGTTCATTAATGGTCAAAGGATCTAGCTTTGTACATCCTCTCACCAAACGGACTTACTCTTTGAAGTTTTATCTCACATGCGACTCTACTTGGGTTATCTATGTGTTGCTTTGTCCTTGTAAACTCCTATATGTGGGTCAAACCCCATGGAGCCTTAAGACAAGGATGAACAACCATAGATACTCAATTAGACGAGCGAAACTTGACTTGCCAGTTGCCAAACATTTCTGTGAAAAGGTCACAACGAAAAACAGGTCAGATTTATGGCCATTGACCATGTGCCAGTCCCAGCAAGAGGGGGGAATAGACTGGCCAAGCTTAGAAAAAGAGAACTTTGGTGGATACACCAATTGAACTGTTTGAAGCCCAATGGATTGAACGTTGAATTCAATGCCATTTAGATAGAACCCTGAGAGACATTTTAACCTGCCATTCACTTTTTTCTTCATACATATGGTGGTGATACCCATATTGTATATTGATATCTTGTTTTTATACCTTTCAGATATGGAAGATAGGAAGGATTCGATGGAATGTGAAGAAATACGCCACCCGTTCTGTGCCTATTTACATATCACTATGTTTTTTGTGCTGTTCTGTATCTACAAAAAATTTTTTTATGGTAGTAACCTAATCTGACCGGTTTAATGGATGTTACAGCGCTCGGGTTCTAGCCTATGTAACTGATGTAGCGCAGCTGCTGTGGAAGGGACATCACTGATAAGATTACACACATTTTGCACTAGTGTATTTTTCTTCAGCATTCACCATTTTTTGTTTTTTCTTAAAACAATTTTTAATCTTATTTTTTCATTTTTTTATTTTTTTATTTTTTATTCATTTATTATTATTTTTATTTTATTATTATTATTTTTTTGTTGTATTTTAATTAATAAGTTTTTTTCATTTTGTCTTTTTTTCTTTTTTTATTATTATTATTCATCTTAGGGTTCTGTAGGGATGTGCTTTATCCCTTAGATAGCCCTCCATATGTGGTACGTAAATCACTTCATGCTAGGCATGGGATTGGCGCTGCTTGATGGCTGGCACACTCCTGAATTGGATGCAGGGGGTAGACCAGGGGCCATGGGGGCTATATGGCCTCACAGCCTCAGGTCCCCCGGTTACTGCCAGACCTATGCCCTCTTTACATGGGGGGAGGAGTGGTGGTTCTGCATACCAGGGAGGCTCCCAGTCCTGAAATGCTAATAAGTTAATAGATACCCATACCCCTTGTGGGACTAATGCCAATGGAGTCGGCTTTCATAATGTAGAGAGCTTTTTCTTTTATGTATATACTATTTTGTTTATTTTGTCATTATTTTCATTTTATGTATTATCTTCATCATTATTATTTTTTTTATAAAAAATGTTTTTTTTTAATTATTTTAATTTTAATTTTAATTAATTCTTTTCATTTTTATTAATTATATTTTTTATTTTGCATTTTTCATTTACCTTCTCACACATTGTTAGGTATATTCAGCCATACAGACACTGACACAATACATGTATTCATTCATTGCACATTGGATATTTTTTCCACTTATTTATTTAGTTTTCCTTGCCCATGGCCGCTGCGTTTGTGTGTCAGTGGGCTGGACCCGGGTACTGGGCATCCATGTTAGAAGTGTTCCCGACGGGTGGTCTCCATGGAGACGGCGGTGCTGTCAGCGCCGCCGTTGCCATGGAGACTTTTGGTTGATGGTCACGTGTTAGCTCCTGTGGTCATGTGATCGCATGGCGCCCCACGTGACTGGCCAGGCATCCCGGAAACAGGATGTGAACAGATTAGGAGATTCTCTGGCGCAGGCGCATACTGTTTGTATACAAGCCAAACGTGGCGAACGGCATGGCAACAGAGCGGGTAGGCGTTTTCTGTATATGTATATTTAATTAATGTTTATATGCATCAGTGGTGTATTATTAACTATTATTATGATGGTTTTGTATATTCAAGCCACATTGCTTTTAAACTTTCACTGTGACACTGTACACATTATATATGTACCTATGGTACTCTTAAGCACTTTATTTTTTGTCATTTTTCGTCATTTTATGTATTTTTATCACTGTATTGATTAATTATGTAATTACTGTTTATTGCTGGGCTGGGTATATAACCCCAGCCTGTGTGTGGTATCACTATGCTTGAAAAAAGCTCCATTGAGGGGCTGAAACGTCGCACTGTTTGACATGTGGAATAAATAAGTTATTTTTTTGGATATTTGGAGTGCCGCACCATTTTTTGAAGTTATATGGAAAGGCCTGCGCAGCTGGCCTGTAATTGTGGGAGGAGCGGGATGACCATAAAACCCACGGCTCTCCCCCCTTCATTGACGCCGTGGGTTCTTCGCTTCAGGGTGTCACGTGACGTCGGCAGGAAGTGGAGTCACGTTCCCACCGGTCAGCTGACTGCACGAGTCAGCTGACAGGAACCTCGCTTCAGCCGGCATGGTGGGGGTAAGTGGCCGTGGCTGACCGGGGGTAACGCTGGCGGTTCCCGGACTCCGGAGGTGAGCCGGAGTTCAGGGAAACCCTTGGTCAGCCCGGCCCCAGGTTTTTCGTATTACATGTCGGCATTCGGCATTCGCCGGTCGCATTATACGGTTTTCGGCCACATATATTTACTTCGGCTTGCTGCGCATGTATATGGATACTTTGTATGCGAACAGCCTCCTACACAGGCATATCATTACCGCACTAGGTGAACGGCTTGCTACGCATGTATGTGTTTTCTTATGGCTTGCTTTATTATGTGATGATTACTTTGTTACACGAACTGTCTCCTGCACGTGCATATCATTACCGCACTATGTGATCAGTCTCCTGCACGTGCATATCATTACCGCACTATGTCATCAGCCTCCTGCACGTGCATATCATTACCGCACTATGTCATCAGTCTCCTGCACGTGCATATCATTACCGCACTATGTCATCAGTCTCCTGCACATGTATATCATTACTGCACTATATGAACAGTCTCCTGCACATGTATATCATTACCGTACTATGTCATCAGTCTCCGGCACGTGCATATCATTACCGCACTATGTGAACAGTCTCCTGCACATGCATATCATTACCGCACTATGTGAACAGTCTCCTGCACATGCATATCATTACTGCACTATGTGAACAGTCTCCTGCACATGCATATCATTACCGCTCTATGTGAACAGTCTCCTGCACGTGCATATCATTACCGCACTATGTGAACAGTCTCCTGCACATGTATATCATCACTGCTCTATGTGAACAGTCTCCTGCACGTGCATATCATTACCGCTCTATGTGAACGACTTGCTGCGCATGTATACCATTACTTTGTTATGTGAACAGCCTCCTGCACATGCATATCATTACCGCACCATTTGAACAGTCTCCTGCACGTGCATATCATTACCGCACTATGTGATCGACTTGCTGAGCATGTATACCGTTACTTTGTTATGTGAATAGCCTCCCGCACGTGCATATCATTACCGCACTATGTGAACGGCTTGCTACGCATGCATATGATTACTGCATTGTGCGAACAGTCTCCTGCACATGCATATCATTACCGCATTATGTGTTTGGCCTCTTGCACATGTATTTGATTGCTGCATTGTGTGATCAGTCTCCTGCACATGCATATCATTACCGCTCTGTGTGATAGGCTTCTTGCTGATACATATCATTACCGCACTGTATGAACAGTCTCCTGCACATGCTTATCATTACCGCACCACGTGATAGGCTTCTTGCACATGTATATCATTACCGCACTATGTGGTCAGCCTCCTACTTATTTTATCATTGCCGCACTATGTGAACAGTCTCCTGCACATATATATCATTGCCGCTCTATGTAACAGCCTCCTGCACATATATATCATTATCACATTTTGTACTTCTGTGCTGCTGGGAGGATCTATATGTGTCTCCAGTATACTGAGACTCGCACACCTTTACACTCAATCAGACTCACCGCTCCGCCCCACCCTGTGGCCTTATGCTTCACCCCCACAGCTGCCAATCTGGTCAGTCTTAGGCACGCTACACCAACAGCTGCGCTCACCTCCAACCTTTGTCTCTTAACTAACTTCCTCACAGTTTTCTTTTCATTTATTTTATACTTCTGTGTTTCCGGGCGGTGTGCCTCCAGCTGTTGTGGAGCTACGATTCTCACTTATAGGAATCATGCCGTAGGGTTCATGCTGTACACATCCTGGTACCCATACACGTTGGTAGGATTCATGCCGGTTACATTTATACACACGCTTGTACATAATTGTAGCATTATGCTGCGTACACACTTATAAGATTCATGCCATACACGGTACACACTGGTAGGATATCCTGTACACACGCTTGTTGGATTCTTACTTACACGCGTTAGGATTATCCAGCACATTCGCCGGTAGCATTTATACGGTTCACTTGATCGCATAATTCATAAAGTTCATGCGGTACATACCATTGTAGCATCCATACTGTACACTTGCTCGTAGGTTTACGTAGTATACACGCTTTTACTCGCTTCCAGGGTTCATACTACACACACTCTTGTAGGAGTCATGTTGTACACACTCATAGGTTTCATACTTTGTACACGCTCATACGAGTCACTCTGTACGCACGTTTATAGTATTACATGGTCCACGCTTGTAAGATTACTACTGAATATGCACTCATAAGGTTTGTGCTGCACTCCCGCTCGCAGGACCTGTATCACGCATGTTTGGAGGGTTATATTACTCGGGTGCACGCGGGAATCAGGCTGCCCGTGTACCCGTGGCATGTGTTCTGTACCTGCACTTGCGCTATTTGTGAAGTTCGTACGCCCGCAGTTTAGTGCAGCGCACATGCTCATACAGCTCATGGGGTGTGGCCCTGTACGCAGGTATGTGGTTATAATAGTTACTACTTCCCGGCATATTCTCTGCCATCAGGTCGTGGTTAGCTTCAGGCATTCACTGGTGGTCTATACACGTATATGGTTGGCCCGAGTATAGGTTCATCAAGTTGGTGGTACAGCCATGCATAGCGGTTCACGACAGTTTCACACGTAGTCGTTCTGCACGCATCTTTGTATAGACAGAGTGATACATAGCAGTTGTCGCTGCTGACACATATTCAGAACGACAATTACACGACGCACAGGCGGGGCTTACCCAGTAAACCGTTGCAGACGGGGTATGTCTCATTATCGTTGGTACTGATATGCCTTCTGAGCGACACTGACATTACGCATAGGTGGTATTTACCTGTTAAGCCTGTCATGTTACAGGAAGGGTACGTCGCATAGTTCTTATGACTGTCATGCCACACATAGGTGATGTATACCCATCATGCCTGCCACGCCTGCAGGGAGTACGTCGCACGGTTGTTACTGACACGCCTTCAGAACAGCAATAACGCCACACATAGGTGATAAGATTTGTTTTATTATCCAAGTAATCACCTCATGAACCTGACACGTCTTCAGGTTGTGTTTACTTGTATCGTCGGTGCACCTCTTTTACGATATAGTCACGTTCTCAAAAAACGGAATTCACGATGTTTTGGGTTGTCATGGTACTCGTATAAACTTTCGCACTTACCACTGGGCACACGCTTATCTAGACTCAGTTACGCATATAATTCTCGTCCGACACGTCTTCGGTCACTTTCCCTCTGTTCTGGTTTAAAGTGTCGTACATTGTTCTCAAGTAATCACCTCATGAACTTGACACGCTTTCAGGTTGTGATTACTTGCGTTGTCGATGCGCTCCTTTCTCTGTGTAGTTATGTCCTAAAAATGTACTTCATGGTGTTCTAGGTTGATTTGGTACTCGTATAACGTTTCGCACTTGTCACCGGGCGCATACTCGTCTAGACCCGGTTACGCATACGATTCTCATCCGACACGTCTTCGGATACTTTCCCTCTGTTCTGGTTTAAAGTGTCGTACATTGTTCTCAAAGTAATCACCTCATGAACTTGACATGCTTTCAGGTTGTGATTACTTGCGTTGTCGATGCGCTCCTTTCTCTGTGTAGTTATGTCCCAAAAAATGTACTTCATGCTGTTCTAGGTTGATATGATACTCGTATAACGTTTCGCACTTGTCACCGGGCGCATATTTGTCTAGGCCCGGTTACGCATACGATTCTCGTCCGACACGTCTTCAGATACTTTCCCTCTGCCCTGGTTTAAAGAGTTGATTATTATTGTCCAAGTAATCACCTCATGAACCTGACACGCTTTCAGGTTGTGATTGCTTGCGTTGTCGATGCGCTCCTTTCTCTGTGTAGTCATGTCCAAAAGTGTACTTCAGGGTGTTCTAGGTTGATATGATACTCGTTTAGCGTTTCGCACTTGTCACCGGGCGCATACTCGTCTAGGCCCGGTTACGCATACGATTCTCGTCCAACACGTCTTCGGATACTTTCCCTCTGTTCTGGTTTAAAGTGTCGTACATTGTTCTCCAAGTAATCACCTCATGAACCTGACGCGTTTTCAGGTTGTGATTGCTTGCGTTGTCGATGCGCTCCTTTCTCCGTGTAGTCTCGTTCCTAAAGATGCTCTTCAGGGTGTTCCAGGTTGTTAAGGTACTTGTATAACGTTTCGCTCTTGTCACCGGGCACATACTTGTCTAGGTCCGTCACGTATACAATTCTCACCCGTCACGTCTTCGGATACTCTCTCTCTGTCCTGGTGTTAGACGGTCAGCCATGTTATAGATAAATGAGCTTGGCTAGACGGTTAGTTTGGCTGTCCCTACTACATACATTTACTTTCACATGTGCTCACGTTGAAGGAGTCCAGTATATTGCAGCAGATGCCTTGTCCGCAAATACGCAAAAATTTATGGTACGGCGTGGAACTCGTTTTCCAAATCCAGATCCAAGCACGCCGAGGGCGACAAGATTTCAGTTCCCTTCCTATTTAGCATATATCGGGTTTTGCCATTCCACACTGCATTTATCCCACAATACTTTTAAGAGTTATCTAGCCGGTATCCAACACCATTTATCCTTGACCAATACCCGTAGTTACTCCATACTCCCTTCTCGCTTGGTGAAGTCCGCTCTGAAGGGCATCCTTGAGAAGGAAGTCCCTCGCAGCCCAGTCAGACAACCAATCACAGGCAACATGTTCAGGCAGTTGTCCGACTTGTTAGACTCCACACCATTGGGTATCCGTGATAGCCTCACATTAAAAGCGGCCATGTACCTTGCCTGTTATGGGTTTCTCAGACCGGGTGAGTGTACTACTCGGACCATTAACGCACCCTTTCCTTAGGTCAGTCAGCTGTCACGTGTCTCTGATCATTTCCAGCTGTCCCTCAGTCAGACCAAGACCTCGTCTCCGGGTCATACGGTGGTTGTTCGGTTTTCCCACCGTGCACAAATGGTGTCCTGTCACAATCCTCCGTGAATTGTTGAATGCCTGTGTTAACCTATCAGCTGATGACTCTTTACTCCATTTCAGATCCAACCCGCTAACTACTTCTCAATTCATCTAACATTTACGCATTTCGGTCAGGTCGCTGGGAGGAGTCCCGACTTCATTATCCGGTCACTCCTTCCGTTTTGGCGCAGCTACAGCCACTTCTAGGCACGGGGTCCCGACCCAAGTAATCATGAAATTAGGATGTTGGAAATGCGGATGCTACATGCAGTATTTCCCTAACCCTCGCAAAGAAATGGCTAGCGCATTCCAGTCTCTTGTGTTGTAATCTGCAATAAACAAATGTTTGTTTAAATCCGGGTTTTGCCCTCTTTTCCAGGCATATTCTTTACGCCGCAGTTATGGCACACTCCAAACTGCTTAGTTGAGGTTGATAGATTATTGGTTACAGTTGGTTGTTAGGTTAGTATTAGGGTTGTACGCATATCAGTCATGTAGCAACGACCACAAATGGAAAGGCCTGCGCAGCTGGCCTGTAATTGTGGGAGGAGCGGGATGACCATAAAACCCACGGCTCTCCCCCCTTCATTGACGCCGTGGGTTCTTCGCTCCCACCCGCCCCCCCTTCTTTTCATTTCATCACACTTACCACAGGGTATGCCCTCTTTTCCAGGCATATTCTTTACGCCGCAGTTATGGCACACTCCAAACTGCTTAGTTGAGGTTGATAGATTATTGGTTACAGTTGGTTGTTAGGTTAGTATTAGGGTTGTACGCATATCAGTCATGTAGCAACGACCACAAATATATATATATATATATATATATATATATACACATATATATTTTTATTTATATATATATATATATATATTATGGGGGTGTGGCCGAGGGTGGGGTTAGGGGTAGGGGTGTGGCTGGAAATCTTTGGTGAGTTCCCACACTTTTTTTCCCAGGACTTGCCCCTGGGGGTGACCCTTAGGATCTCCCTGTTGAGAACTAAGTGTTGTTGACCACCCAGTTGACAGTCTAGACCAGTGGTCTCCAACCTGCGGACCTCCAGATGTTGCAAAACTACAATTCCCAGCATGCCCGGACAGCCAACGGCTGTCCGGGCATGCTGGGAGTTGTAGTTTTGCAACATCTGAAAGTCCGCAGGTTGGAGACCACTGGTCTAGACCTTTATTAGCATATCGGACGCCAAGAATAACAGCACCAATTGCTAATTGCAATTCTGACCACTGTCACTTTATGCATTAATATCTCTGGAATGCTTTTACCTTTTATTCTGATTCAGAGACTGTTTTTTCATGACATATTCTACTTTAACATAGTGGTAAATTTTTGTCTAAATCACTAGAAAGAGTCCCTGTGGGTTTTAAAATTCGCCTGCCCATTGAAGTCAATGGCGGTTCGCGGAAGTTCGCGAACCGAAAATTTTATGTTCGCGACATCACTATGTACGAGGTGTTTTTAATTTTTATGGGGGGGGGGGACTGGTGTAAGGGTATGTGTATATGTAGTGTTTTACCCTTTGATTTGTGTTGTGTAGTGTTTTTATGGTATATTCACACGGGTTTGAGCTGCGGTGGAAAATTTGCCGCAGCTCAAACTTGCAGCGGAAAACTTACTGTAAACCCCCGCCCGTGTGAATATACCCTGTACATTCACATGGGGTGGTGGGGCGGGTGCACAAACCTCTCCAGCTGTTGCAAAACTACATCCCTCAGCATGGACTTACAGACTTGCATGCTGGGAGTTGCAGTCTTGTCACAGCTGGAGGCACACTGGTGAGGAAACACAGAGTTAGGTAACAGACAAACTCAGTGCTTACCCACCAGTGTGCCTCCAGCTGTTACAAAAGTACAACTCCCAGCATGCAGAGTCTGTCAGTGCATGCTGGGAGTTGTAGTTTTGCAACAGCTGGAGGCACACTGTTGGGGAAACATTGAGTTAGGTTCTGTTACCTAACTCTGTGTTTCCTCACCAGCGTGCCTCCAGCTGTGGCAAAACAACAACTCCCAGCATGCACTGACAGACCGTGCATGCTGGGAGTTGTAGTTATGCAACAGGTAGAGGCATGCAACTACAACTCCCAGCATGCCGAGACAGCAGTTTGCTGTTCTTGCATGCTGGGAGTTGTAGTTATGCAACATCTGGAGGTCCACAGTTTAGAGACCACTGCACAGTTATCTCCAAACTGTGGCCCTCCAGATGTGGCAAAACTACAAATCCCAGCATGCCCACACAGCCATTTGCTGTCTGGGCATGCTGGGACTTATAGTTTTGCAAGATCTAAAGGGCCACAGCTTAGAGACTCTAAACTGTGGTTCTCCAGGTCACTTACCCAGATCGCCGCCGCTGAAGTTCTGCGTCAACGTACCCATGACATCAGGATCGCCGCCGTCTGGACCTGGATCGGGTGAGCTCCATTGTTCCCCCACTCTGCCCAGACACCCATAGGTGGGTGGGGAACTGAACTTTAACGTTAGTGTACATGTTATATTATGAAACAGTATATTAGTTAGACTGTATATTATATTAGGGAGTGTATATATTATATTATTTGTTAGTATATATATTATATTAGGGAGTGTATATATATTAGATTATTTGTTAGTATATATATTATATTAGTGAGTGTATACATTATTAAATATATTATATTACTTTTTGTATATATTATAGTTTATTAATTTGTGTATATATTATATTAGTTAGTGTATCTATATATATAAAACTCAACGTGTGTGTGTGTGTGTGTGTATGTATGTGCGTATGTTCCAGCATCACGTCCAAACCGCTAAAGATATTAACATGAAACTTGACCACATGTTACTTATATGTCAACAACAAACATAGGATAGGTGATTTAACCCTTACCCACCCCCATTTGCCAGGGGCGGGGCTTATGTTTAAAGTCCTATACAAGTCTATGGGAAATATATGTTACTGCATAACTTCCAAACGGCTGGAGATATTTCGATAATACTTGGTCACATGTTACTTATATGTCCACTTAAAATATAGGATAGTTAATTTAACCCTTAACTACCCCCATCTGTGAGGGTCGGGGTTTTTGTTTAAAGTCCTATGCAAATCAATGGGAAATGTATATTCCCACATAACTACCGTATGGCTGGAGATATTTCAATAACTGGTACACATATTACGGGTCGGGATAAGAGGTCGGGATAGGAGGTCAGGATAGGAGAAAGGGATAGGAGGAAGGGATAGGAGGTCGGGGTAGGAGGTCGAAATAGGAAGATGGGATAGGAGGTCGGGATAGGTGGTACGGATAGGAGGTCGAGATAGGAGGTCGGGATAGATGGACTGGATAGGGGGACAGGATAGGAGGTTGAGATAGGAGGACGGGATAGGAGGTCGAGATAGGAGGACGAGGATAGGAGGTCGAGATAGGAGGACGGGATAGGGGGTTGAGATAGGAGGACAGGATGTCGGAATAGGAGGTCGAGATAGGAAGTCGAGATAGGAGGACGGGATAGGAGGACAGGATAGGAGGTCGAGATAGGAGGTCAGGATAGATGGACTGCATAGGAGGTCAGGATAGGAGGTCGGGATAGGAGGACGGGATAGGAGGACGGGATAGGAGGTCAGGATAGGAGGACGGGATATGGGGTTGGGATATGACAACAATATATGAGGACGGGATATGAAGTCAAAAGCTTCCTCCTCTGTTTATTTTCCTCCCCAACAAGGATTAGGAAGGAAAAACCGGGCAACGCCGGGTACTCAGCTAGTATGTTATATTAGTTAGTATATATGTTATATTAGTTAGTGTATATATTATATATTAAACAATCGGTCTTGTTCTGACAATATATTCCCTATGACAACCCTTAGAACTCTTTCCATAATAACATATTTTCCCTGACTTCATCTTTATCTGTTCTCGATATTACAGTACAAGAAAATCTTCGTACTTTACATATTTGAATGCAGTCCCCCCCCCCCCCCCTCATTTAAACTTATTCTGTCGTCTTAAGATACTATTATTGCTACAAAATAGCTTCTAAGATGGAAAGAAACTCTATAAAGCACATGACATGATGGGAATCATCTACCAAAACAATGCACTTACTGTAGATGTATCTGTGCAAGAGAAAAGTGCTGGGAAATGATTCGAGAACACTAAGCGCTCCGCTAATGTATCTTCAAAGTGCGCCCATTACCTAGGCGGCATTATCTATCGGATGGGGGTATATATTGCGATTGTAAGCTATCAGATTTGAGACGCAATATTACTAAGTACATTATGATGCACTTCTCTTTTCATATATATACTGGTTATTACACAATGTTTACTATTTACTATTCATGGTTGAACCTTCTAGACCAGTGTTCTCCAAACAGTGTGCCTCCAGCTGTTTCAAAACTGGCTGTCCGGGTATGCTGGGAATTGAAGTTTTGCAACAGCTGGAGACACACTGTTGCAAAACACTATTCTAGACCTTAGTTCAAAATTTGGATCTGGGCTCCAACCTTCCTGGTGCCTTTTCTGATATTGTATTATGGGGCCATTGGGGCAACTCAAATATTATGGCACAGGTGCAACTACTACCCAGTACCCTATTAAGCAGAATTACATAGAACTAGTTAAGCTGATCCTCATAGGCTTGCATATAGGAAATATATAACATAAAATATATCCACAGATGGGGGGTATTATGGAATCAGCGGTCCATTTCACATGTGTGCCACACGAAGGGCTTCTCATTCTAACCTAATGGTGTCTTGCCAAACCAAAACCATAGCAATGACAATTTGAAACAGAGTAAAGATGTCCAGCATAGTTACATCTGCAACATCTTCTGCAAATAAATGGCATAATGGTTATCACAAATAGAATAATTTACTGTTTCATATTACACATTGGCTTTTTGTAAAGGTGGGTGTATCGCCCCAATGGGTGTTGTCCAAGTATGGGTTAGCCAGGCAGGCTAAACATACCCAATGCTAGGCACCAGGGATACAGGAAATAGATCAGTAGCGTGGTGGTGAAAGCAAGAGATATAAGTCCAGTAGACGGTGGCCAGCAACAGGAGATTCAACCCAGCAATGGTTAAGCAACCACAAGGTGTTGGTGTAGCAGAGCTGAAGCTGTTCAGGTAACAATAGGATGAATAGTTGGCTAAATACAAGTACAGGTTCAGTGTCGATAGTCCAGGTCATCTACAGGAGGGTCAGCGAGGTACACAATTTCAGGCAGAGCCAACGTCAGGTGAACAGGCACAGGTCAGATAAAAGTATAGCAGATGAGGTACAACATACCTTCACAATGCAGAACCACAATATTGTTCAGGCACAGGTGACCGGGCAGAGCAGCCTTAAAAAGGTAATGCAAGGCAGGGATAGGGGGGAGGATGCATTAGAGAAGCCTACCCTGGCCCTATATGTTGCAGCCAGTAGATGCGCATGGTCACTAGAGGTCAGACAAAGAATTGCATCCACGAGGGAAGCAGCAAGAGAGAGGCCAGAGAGGGCAGCCCACAGGGAGGAGGAGCAGGGAATACATCCCCCCAGCGGTGATTGCCTGGACACGCTGCACTCCAGCAGGTGCCAACTACTAAAGACATCTTCCTGGTTGGCACCTCCAATGGATCTAACCACTCAGTATAGTGGGGCATTGTTTCCCAACCAGTGTTCCTCCAGCTGTTGCAAAACTACAACTCCCAGCATGCCCAGACAGCCCTATTATTCTAACTTTATATATTCTGAACGTGACAAGTATTGTGACAAGTATTTATGTGGTAGCCTTTGGGGGGTGTATGGTAGTGGTGGTATGGTATCGGTATATGAGGGGTTAATGTTAACCCTATAGTTCGTGACGCCAGGCTGAGGGCTGGTATGCTGAGGTAATGCTCCGGCCTATCGCCGCCCTTCCCAGTAACAATAGGTGCATGAAATGACTGAAGGTCCACAAGGAGATTGAACTTGAACAACTTTACTTAAGTGCTTGCGATACATCCAAGGCACAGTAACAGTCTCATACAAACAGTCCTTATATCGCTCAGTGACTGACAGTTGTTGTGGACCTTGAGCTATTTAGAAAGTCTCTGAATTTAGGGTAGATATTTGCAGATCCGTCCGGATTTAGGGGGTTATATTAGGTCCGGTGATGCTGCAGAGTGTCTGGGGATTGATACACTCTCTATTCTGAATTACTCAGCCGTTGCCGCAAGACTCGGGCCTAACTCACTGCGATAGTTGCTGCGCAGATCCTTCTCGTTTGACAGCCCAGGAACAAGAGAGAGAAAACATGGCCGCCGCTCCCTTATATGGGCAGGTGGCGGGGTGAATCCGATTGGTCCGAACATCTGTCATTCACCATTACACAGAGTAATGGGATTGCATACGTCACCGGGCCTCCAAAGGTCCTTAAGCAGAATACCATAGAGTTTACCTAGTCATGTGACCCGCAGGTCCTGCAATGCTATGGAACCGGTAATTATCCATTTATTTACATATATTACTATATTAACATCCCCCTTACATAAATTACTAGGCTATTAGTTGGAATAGAGGCGACAAGGGGTAGGCTACACAACAGGGATCCCTACGTCCTAGGGACTCTGGCTATGGGGACCCACATATACATAGGTACCGTATAAGATGCGGTACCGGGACACCACATTTACAAGTTCCGTCAAGGAAGACTATGCAGTTCAGCGCCCTTACAACCAAGCCACAAACTACTATGACCTCAGAGTTTACCATCACAACAACTATCAAAGGAAACAGTATTGCATAACTATGTGTATCATAGTCATTGCTAAATGTATCAACAGCATACCTGAAAAGCCACATTGTTGCCATATTCTCAGTAATATGTCTACACTACATATTTACACATCTCAAAAAAAAATGTAAACGGACACGCACTGTGTTATCTATTATTGTTTATTTATTTCCTTTATCTCTTAGATTAGTGGTCTCCAAACTGTGGCCCTTCTGCTGTTGCAAAACTACAATTCCCAGCATGCCCAGGCAGCCAACGGCTGTCCGGGCATGCTGGGAATTGTAGTTTTGCAACAGCTAGATGGCCACACTTTGAAGGTCACTGTCTTAGATGTCCAGATATTGAAAGAGATTTTTCACTAGATTCCCATTAATCTCTATGGGAGTTGGAGAAATGACAAAAAAACATCCCGTTTGGTTATTTTCGGTTTCCTAACCACCTCTGGCAGTTGAAGGCCAAAGGGGGCCAGAGGCCTACATCTATTGGATATATATGGCATATCCTATGAATATGCATTAAAGGTCCAAATAGAAATAACACTTTAGTCTTGTTTGCCTAAAATGTTGCAGAGGGATTAGATGGATTATTACAATTAAAACAGGTAAAGCCCTGCTCCCATCATGTTTTGGGGTATTTAGACATATACCCACAGCTTGCCCATAGACTTTTTTACTTTACTTTTTACACTTTAATAGTCCCCATAGGGGACTATTTATAGCAATCATTTGATTGCTAATACTGTTCAGTGCTATGTATAGGACACAGCACTGATCAGCATTATCGGTCATCTTCTGCTCTGGTCTGCGGGAAACAAGATCAGAGCAGAAGATGCCGGGAAGGCAGCAGAGGCAGGTGAGGTGACCTCCGTCTGCTGTGCTGGATGATTGGATCGCCGCGGCAGCACTGCGGGCGATCCGGTCATCCATTTTAATGACCGTGATGCTGCAGATGCCGTGATCTGTATTGATCACGGCATCTGAGGGGTTAATGGCAGACATCCGCGGGATCCGGGACCTGCCGCGCATGATCCGGGCATTGCTCGCGGTTATGCTTAGGACGTAAATGTAGGTCCTGGTGCGTTAAGTACCACCTCACCAGGATGTACATTTACGTCCTGCGTCGTTAAGGGGTTAAAGGGGTACTCTGGCGAAAAACATCTTATCCCCTATCCAAAGGGGGACCTCCGAGATCTCCGGGCCGGCAGCCAAGCTTCCGTATTTGTGATGTTAAGCCATGCCCCCTCCATTCATGTCTATGGGATGGGGCATGATGGCTAGTACGTAGCCGTCACACCTCTTCCCATAGACATGAATGGAGGGAGCATGGCAGCTGTCACCAGTCATCCGGCGCAGAGCGGAGTTTGTTCCGTACACAGAGGATCGGGGTGCCGTGCCAGAGATCACGAGGATCCCCAGCAGCAGGACCCCCGTTATCAGACATCTTATCCCCTATCCTTAGGTGCTAGACACATAAAAAAATAGATGGTGTCAGGATTAGGTACTGAGTAATATATAAAAAAAAATATTTTGTTGGATCTGACAGGTAAACTTTTTTTTTTTTTTTTTTTTATCAACTGATGCCAGAAAGTTAAACACATTTGTAAATTAGCACAATATGGATATTCAGCTCACTGGGTCACCGCACGGCAAAATGATCCTCCAAGGGTAGAAGAAGAAAGCGGGTTGATGCTAGCGGATAAGAAACGTCACCTTTATTTCATCACATTAAAAGCATAGACATGGAAAGACTTCAGTGGAGCACATGGATAAAATCCTTGGAAAAAGCACCAGGCGTGATGCGTTTCAGGTCATGTGACCCTTCATCAGATGCATGATGAAAGGTCACATGACCTGAAACGCGTCATGCGTGGCCCTTTTTTTTAAGGATTTTTTCCATGTGCTCCACTGAAGTCTTTCCATGTCCATGCTTTTAATGTGACGAAATAAAGGTGAAGGTTCTTATCCGCTAGCATCAACCCGTTTTCTTCTTCTACATTTGTAAATTATTTTTATTAAAAAATCGTAATGCTTCCAGTACTTATTAGCAGCTGTATACTACAGAGAAATTTTTTTTCTTTTTGGATTTATTTTCTATCACGACCACAGTGCTCTCTGTTGACACCTCTATCCATTTTAGGAACTGTCCAGAGCAGGAGAAAATCCCCATAGCAAACATATGCTGCTCTGGACAGTTCCTGACATGGACAGAGGTGACAGCAGAGAGCACTGTGGCCGTGACAGAAAAGAAATCCAAAAAGAAAAGAATTTCCTCGGTAGTATACAGCCACTAATAAGTACTGGTAGGATTAAGATTTTTTTATAGAAGTAATTTACAAATCTGTTTAACTTTCTGGCGTCAGTGTAAAAAAAAAAAAAAGTTTTCAACTGGAGTACCCCTTTAAGCCTCTGCTCACAATGTTGAGTCATAAAGGTTTCGGAGAGATGCTCATCCCATCTGTAGCTAATTTTCCCTGTTCATGTTTCTTAAGATACATGGATAAAATCCTAGATGATGACAAGGTTAGATATTTTATGTACGATCAATCTACAGATTTACACTAAACATTCATATACGAGGGAAACTCTTTAAACTTAGAGGATGTTGACGTTCTCTCCTTGAGGCTGTCTCTTCTCTCCAAGGGTTTTCAACATATCATTCAATCATGGACCAACAATTCTGAGACTGATCTAAGTCAAAATTTTAAATTGTAATACGGTTCTTAGTGTCAGGGATGAAAGAAGAAATCTGGGCCGCTGCCAGCTTCATTGTTTGCCTGGGGGTATAATAATATTCTAGAGTTGCTTCAGATTCATATTTTCTTTCATCTCAAACATAAACACGAGGCTGATCCAGCCCCAGCTCTGAACTTGGCCAATACACCTTTGATATATTCCTGGTAAACCAGGTCACATCCCAGAGAGGCTGTTGGATCAGATTATGAATAATGGAATGCAAAGTTACATAAGATGTCAGGAAGGAACAATGTAACAAGAGTCGTGTAAAACATTAATGTCAAATTAAAACATAAAACCTGATAAAAGATAATAGAAAAGAGTAAAGGTCTCTCAATGATAACCTGATCACAATGGGGGAAATATTCAAAAACTTGTGGTATTAGGGCTTTTTATTTTGCTCCTCAAAGAGGGTTAACTGCGCCTCATTTTAAGAAGTATTCGGTCTTTTGAAAATTTGGGGCAATTAGCACAAATAGCAAATCATTTAACACCAGGTATACTTGGTATTAGCTGCGACACTTTGAGCACCAGAAAGTGGTGCTAAACCTTTGAAAAGAGGGTGCTAATAGCACAAAACTCCTAACCATGCCCCTTTCAAAAAAATAAAAAATTTGGCTAACAGGGTTCTAAATAATTATCTGAATATGTGGCGCTAAGAGTATGCACCACATTTTAAGCAAATGTGGCACAGCTAAAGCAAAAGAAGTGGTGCTAAATTCTTTGAATAACCTCCCCCCCCCCCCCCCCCCCCATGTGATCATCTCTAATTTGTAGGAGGAACATGCCAGTGCTTTATTTTGCTGCAGCACCACCACTGGGGAAATTGAGCATTGCACATTGCACACTGACATTGCTAAACTATCTGTGGACAAATGATATGCAAAGCAGCTCTCTCATGCCTAGAAATGGCAGATAGGTTACTGTAGGTTCAGGAAGACTTAGAGTTGTGGATAGAAGACATGTCCCACAGTCTGTGGTTCTCCATAATTCATTTGCAGCACTCTCAGAATGTAAGGGCAACATGGATATTGGCTCAAACACAGAGGGTGAGGAACCATCAACTCCTATGTCAAGTGTATGCAAGACTACAGCAAAGAACAACAAAGATAAAGTGAAGTCTGAAAGGAAGCAGCTGTTGGTGGGTGATTCAATGGTTTTGTGAGATGTCTCCCTGGTTCTACTGCTAGAAGAGATAGAAGACGTGTTCTTAATATTGTTAAGCAAGCAAAGCAGGAAAGGAGCACAAATGACCTGGCTTCTAATGAAGTTTCAGAGGTGAAGGAATCTTTTATAACACTTGGTAATGATGTACAGGATTTTGGATCCACTGTTTCATTTTCTGAAGTTCTGCCTGTACATAATGTTTAGAATGATAGGCAGAGGCGCATTAAGGAGTTCAACTTATGGCTTAGCAAATGGTGTCAAGAGCAAGGATTTGGCTTTGTGTCTCATGATAGCTCTACTTGGAATAGAAAGGAACTGTACAAAAAAGATGGTTTGCATCTTTCTCTTAAAGGAACGAATGTACTCAGTGAACAATTCCAAGAATTTGCTAAGAAGTATTTAAACTAGGAAGGGGGGGGGGCAAAAGAGGGAAAATCCGCGAGTCCAAATGCCCCAGAAAACAATACCAGAACAATGTCAGTAGCACATAGGTTAAGAAATGGTAATGTCAATAATGGCATCTGAGAATGTAGATTTAGCGGCTGTTACTGAGACATGGTTTAATGAAAGTAATGACTGGGACATAACCATACCAGGGTACTCTTTATACAGGAGAGACAGAGAAGGCAAAAAATGAGGAGGAGTGGCCCTGTATGTGAAAGATAGCATAAATCTAACCTAATACAAGTTAGTGAGGCCAACATTGAGTCAGTTTGGGTTACGTTGAAGTTTGGTAATCATGCAGTAACTCGTGTAGGTGTGATATATAGACCAACTGGCCAAGTTAAAGAATTAGATGATCTACAAGTTGAGGAAATAGATAAAATGACAATGAAAGGAGAAGTTATCATTATGGGAGACTTCAATCTTAACGATACAAAGTGGAAATCCAAAATAGCTAGTTCTGCCAGGAGTGCAGATATTCTAAATTCCCTACTGGGATTATCTCTACAACAAGTGGTTGAGGAGCCAACCCGGAGGGAGGCCATTTTGGATTTGGTATTCACAAATGGGGATTTGGTATATTATGTTATTGTAGGCGAAAGTTTGAGATCTAGTGATCACCAGTCAGTGTGGTTTAATATAAGAGCAGTGAAGGAGTCACATCACACAAAAACTAAAGTTTTAGATTTTAGAAAAACAAACTTTTTTTAAATGAGTCATAAATGAGTCCCTCCCTATCAGACTGGAATGGATTGCATGGAGTCCAGGAGAAATGGGACTACTTAAAAGACGCATTATTGAAGGCAACAGAAAATTGCATTAGACTTGTCAATAAAAGCAGAAAAAGGAAGAGACCACTGTGGTACTCAGAAGAAGTGGCCAAAATCATAAAAAACTAAAAGCTAGCATTTAGTAATTATAAAACAACCCAGAGCAATGAAGATAGGGAAATCTACAAGACTAGGCAGAAAGAGGCCAAGCAAGTTATAAGAACTTCCAAAGCGCAGGCAGAAGAAAAACTAGGTCAGTCTGTGAAAAAAGGGGATAAGACATTCTTTAGATATATAAATGAAAAAAGGAAATTAAAACAAGGAATAACTAAATTAAAAACAAAGGAAGGAAGGTATGTAGAAGAGAATAAAGGGCTAGCCGACTGCCTTAATGATGACTTCTGTTCAGTTTTTACAAATGAAAAAGATGGAAAAGGACCTCCATTAATGAGGAAGACTAATGAATCGTTTGATGCATGTGTCTTTACAGAGGAAAAGGTTCTACGTTTGCTGTCCAAAGTGACGACAAATAAGTCACAGGGGCCTGATGGGATACACCCAAAATTATTAAGATAGCTTAGTGGTGAGCTAGCAAAACCGTTAACAGATTTACTTAACCAATCACTGGTAACAGGAGTTGTCCCAGAAGATTGGAAATTAGCAAATGTCGTGCCCATTCACAAGAAAGGTAGTAGAGAGGAATCAAGCAACTACCGTATATACTCGAGTATAAGCCGACCCGAGTATAAGCCGAGACCCCTAATTTCAACCCAAAATCCCAGGAAAAGTTATTGACTCGAGTAAAAGCCTAGGGTGGGAAATACATCATCCCCCCTGTCATCATCCAGACCCGTCATTAACATCCTCATCATCATCACCGCCTGTCATCATCCAGACCCTCATCATCATCACCTGTCATCATCCCCTTGTCATCATCCCACACATCCCCCCTTCATCATCCCCTTGTCATCATCCCCACCCCCCTTCATCATCCCCTTGTCATCATCCCACACATCCCCCTTCATCATCCCCTTGTAATCATCCCCACCCCCCTTCATCATCCCCTTGTCATCATCCCCACCCCCCTTCATCATCCCCTTGTCATCATCCCCACCCCCCTTCATCATCCCCTTGTAATCATCCCACACACCCCCCTTCATCATCCCCTTGTCATCATCCCCACCCCCCTTCATCATCCCACACCCCCCCTTCATCATCCTCTTGTCATCATCCCACACCCCCCCCTTCATCATCCTCTTCTCATCATCCGCCCTCAGTGGTCTTCAACCTGTGGAGCTCCAGAGGTTTCAAAACTACAACTCCCAGCAAGCCCGGGCAGCCATCGGCTGTCCGGGCTTGCTGGGAGTTGTAGTTTTGAAACCTCCGGAGGTCCGCAGGTTGAAGACCACTGCGGCCTTCGACATCATCCAGCCCCCTCTCACCCCCCTTTAGTTCTGTACAGTACTCACCTCCGCTCGGCGCTGGTCCGGTGCTGCAGGGCTGTCCGGTGAGGAGGTCGTCAGGTGGGATAGTGGTTCCGGGCTGCTATCTTCACTCGGGGCGCCTCTTCTCCGCGCTTCCAGCCCGGAATAGAGGTGTTGCCTTGACAATGACGCAGAAGTACGTTGGCAATGAACGTACCTCTGCGTCATTGTCAAGGCAACGTGACTATTCTGGGGCCGGCCCGAAGCGCGGAGAAGAGGCGCCCCCGGTGAAGATAGCAGCCCGGAACCGCTATCCCACCGGACCACCTCCTCTCCGGACAGTCCTGCAGCACCGGACCAGCGCCGAGCGGAGGTGAGTACTGTACAGAACTAAAGGGGGGTGAGAGGGGGCTGGATGATGTCGAAGGCCGCAGTGGTCTTCAACCTGCGGACCTCCGGAGGTTTCAAAACTACAACTCCCAGCAAGCCCGGACAGCCGATGGCTGCCCGGGCTTGCTGGGAGTTGTAGTTTTGAAACCTCTGGAGCTCCGCAGGTTGAAGACCACTGCGGGTGGAGAGTTCACTCGAGTATAAGCCGAGGGGGGTGTTTTCAGCACGAAAAATCGTGCTGAAAAACTCGGCTTATACTCGAGTATAAACGGTATATGCCAGTAAGTCTGACATCAATAGTGGGGAAATTAATGGAAACACAATAAAGGATAGGATTGTGGAGCATCTAAAATCCCATGGTTTGGAAGACGAAAAACAACATGGGTTTACTTCAGGGAGATCATGTCAAACAAATCTTATTGATTTTTTTGACTGGGTGAGTAAAATAATAGATGTCGGAGGGGCAGTAGACATCGCATATCTAGATTTTAGTGAGGCTTTTGACACTGTCCCACATAGAAGACTTAACAATAAACTGCAGTCATTGAGCTTGGACTCCCATATTGTTGAGTGGATTAGACAGTGGCTGAGTGACAGACAACAGAGGGTTGTAGTCAATGGAGAATATTCAGAGTGAGGTCTTATTACCAGTGGGGACCTAAGGGATCTGTACTGGGACCAATATTGTTTAATATCTTCATTAGTGATATTACAGAAGGTCTCCATGGTAAGGTATGTCTTTTTGCTGATGACACAAAGATATGTAACAGGGTTGATATTCCTGGAGGGATACGCCAAATGGAAAAGGATTTAGGAAAACTAGAAGAATGGTCAGAACTCTGGCAACTGAAATTTAATGTGGATAGGTGCAAGATAATGCACCTGGGGGGTAAAGACCCTCGTGCAGAATATAGAATATTTGACACAGTCCTGACCTCAGTATCTGAGGAAAGGGATTTAGGAGTAATTATTTCAGAAGACTTAAAGGTAGGAAGATAATGTAATAGAGCAGCAGGAAACGCTAGCAGAATGCTTGGATGTATAGGGAGAGGTATAAGCAGTAGAAAGAGAGAAGTGCTCATGCCGCTGTGCAGAACACTGGTGAGGGAGGCCTCACGTGGAGTATTGTGCGCAGTACTAGAGGCCGTATCTCCAGAAGGATATAGATACTCTAGAGAGAGTTCAGAGGAGATACTAAACTAGTACATGGATTGCAGGATAAAACTTACCAGGAAAGGTTAAAGGACCTTAATATGTATAGAAGAAAGAAGAGACAGAGGGGATATGACAGAGACTTTTAAATACATAAAGGGAGTCAACACAGTAAAGGAGGAGAGGAGATTTAAAAGAAGAAAAACTACCACTAGAGGACATTGTTTTAAATTAGAGGATCAAAGGTTTATGCAGTAATATCAGGAAGTATTAATTTACTGAGAGAGTAGTGGATGCATGGAATAGCCTTCCTGCAGAAGTGGTCGCTGCAAATACAGTGAAGGAGTTTAAACATGCATGGGATAAGCAAAAGGCTATCCTTCATATAAGATAGGGCCAGGAACTATTGATAGAATTCAGATTATTGGGCAGACTAGATGGGCCAAATGGTTCTTATCTGCCGACACACTGTTTCTATGCAACTTTTTCAAAGAATCTTACCCTTAGGCTGTGTTCACACTGCAAAATCTCTGGGCAGAATTTCTGCTGAAGATCGAGCCAGCGGCACTAGGACCGCGTGGACTGCATTGCCGTCCCCATAGATGTCAATGCATTTCTGAGCAGATCTCCCAAAAGATCCACCCAGAAATGCATTGCCGTCCCCATAGACGGCAATGCATTTCTGGGTGGATCTTTTGGGAGATCTGCTCAGAAATGCATTGACATCTATGGGGACGGCAATGCAGTCCACGCGGTCCTAGTGCCGCTGGCTCGATCTTGGATCTCATAAATTCCGCAGTGTGAACCCAGCCTAAAAGTAAGGGTCTATTCGCATGGCAGAATTTCCGCTTGCGGAATTCCACCTCAAATTAAAGTCCATAGATTTCTATGTGATTTCACACTCCCATTCACACTTCTGAATTTCCGGATTAGGGAACTATTGATGCCTCCCTAGTGCATAGGTATCATCTGCCGATGTCTCGCCTCTTAAAACCACTGTACATCTCTACGGTCACTGTACTTCTCCTCTGTTGCTTGGCCTACCTTGGTTGCAGCTTCATGCCCCACAGCTGGATTGGAAAACTGGAGACGTTATTCGCTGTGGTCCGTACTGCAACAACCACTGTATTCATATACGTGGGACCAAGTTGAAATCATCGTCTAGTCCTCTGCCCGGTTTACCTTCGTTCCTCCAGGACTTTGCTGAAGTCTTGCTTCCACATCGTCCATACGATTGTCCCATTGATTTACTGCCTGGCACCACACCTTGCAGAGGCCGAATCTACCCCTTGTCTGTTCCTGAAACCCAGGCCATGTCAACCTGTCTGACCATCAGAAGGACGGGATCTGATGCCAGCTGCACTCCATACCTCTTAGCCAAGCTGTTGGCTACAAGCACATGATGGTGTTGTGCTCATAGTACAACACACAAAGGTGAGCGTACCCCGTTACACTACAGAACCTACTCCCATAGGGGAATAACAGCACATAGTTGCGCTTTCTTTCTGTTTTTGTTTTTTATGTTATATCTACCATAAACTAAATAAGAGATTTTTCTGTATGTGTTTTTATTTTATTCTCTTATTTTTTCCTTTCTCATTTATTTTATGTATGATGAAAAATACCGCAAACTATTAGAAATCCTATGAAGATAGATTTGTTGGGAGTTGTTACTGCACTAGTCTAATCTGAGACAATGGACACTGGCCCTAATTTACTATTGCAAACCCGACATATTTTGTTGGGTTGTGCACCAGATTCTGTGGCATTGCGCCAGAAATTCTGTCTGCGCCAGATTTTGCGCCAGAATTGAAAAAACACCAACTAACTCACCATTTTGCTAAGAAAACTCGAAAATGGGGCGTGACCGCCATGAAAGGGGCGTGGTCTCCAAAAAGGGGCATGTTCCTGACATTTTCACAAAAACCCAACATATTTACTAAAGTTTCCACAGAAAATGTGGTGGATTTGAGCTGAGGAAAACCCGACAGATCAGAACATGTGTAAAAAAAACAAAGTGTAGGAAAAGTGGAAAATGTAGGGAAACCTTAGTAAATACTGTGGAAAATAAATTGTAGGGAATTAAAACCCACAAAGAAACCTACAAAACACTCTTAGTAAATAAGGGCCAGTGTGTTTATCATTAGGGTTATATTCATAGGGGATGTTGCCTAATAAAGGAAAGAATGTCAGTAGTTGATATACATTCAATGTATTCATATAATTCAATAGACTTGACTGATTTTAAAGAATGCCATACACAGTAAATGGTAATGTCTGTTCAGGAAATGATGGTTTATTGAAGAAAAGTAAAAGTATAATCGTATTTCACTTCTGAAAACTGATTTCGCATTGATCCTATCCTGTTCATAAACGTCTGCTGTAGGTTATACATCTGTTATTAAAATATATATATATATATATATATATATATATATATATAGTCCAAGATAATAGCGAACCAAAGGTAATCCAAATCCGGAGGACCAAAAATAAGGCAAAAGGCGGCACTCCAGCAATCCAAAATATAAAGAAATATTTATTTACCCATCCACAAGGTGCAACATTTTGACCCTCTCAATGAGTTCTTGCTTGAAAAAGACCCCATTAAGAGGGTCGAAACCTTGCACCTTATGTATGGGTGAATAAATATCACTGTATATTCTGATTGCTGGGGTTACACTTTTTGCCTTATGTTTGGTTTTCTCTCTCTCTCACTATGTATATATATATATATATATATATATATATATATATATATATATATATATATCTCATTTTGTAGTTGTCTGTGTCCAGTAGTATGCAAACTGTGGACCTCCAGATTTTGCTAAACTACATCTCCCAGAATGCCCAGACAGCCTTCGGCTATCTGGGCATGCTGGGAGTTGTAGTTTTGCAACTGTCGGCGGCACGTTGGTTGAGAAACATTGTTGTGGTTACAGGTAAGGCTGCTTTCACATTATAAAGTTCTTCCATTTAAAGATCCGTTATGAAATTCCGTTATAAAGTCTTTTATAACGGATCCTTAAACTTCCGTTAATAAATCCCATTAAAGTCAATGGAATTTTTTATCTTCCGTTTGTTCCGTTAAACTAACGTCCGTTAGTTATAACGGAAGAATAGAACGGACATGCAGTATTTTTTTTTCTGTTTATAATTAACGGATCATTGAACATCCGTTAATTATTAACATTGAAGCCTATGGCGTAACGGACGTTACAAAATACACCAGTTATTGTCTGTTAATTTTAACGTCCGTTAGTGCAACTGAGCATGCTCAGTAGAGACTTCCCACTCCTGAAGTCACATGGGAAAGTTGAGTAGTGCTCACACCCCCTGTCACACCCTCTCTACTTCCTGGTCAGACAGCAGGAGGCAGCAGTAGGAGTCTGTTCTGGGTATCCGCCGCCATCCGCCCGTTAGCACTTCAACAGCTCTCTATTAACAGCCCAAGAACCAGAGCAGTGCACCCTCCTGCACCCCCCCCCCCCCTTCAGGAGGCAGAGTAGTGCACCCTCCTGCACCCCCCCCCTCCAGGAGGCAGAGTAGTGCACCCTCCTGCAACACCCCCCCCCCCCTCTCCCAGGAGGCAGAGTAGTGCACCCTCCTGCAACACCCCCCCCCCCCTTCAGGAGGCAGAGTAGTGCACCCTCCTGCACCCCCCCCCCCTACAGGAGGCAGAGTAGTGCACCCTCCTGCAACACCCCCCCCCCCCCCCAGGAGGCAGAGTAGTGCACCCTCCTGCACCCCCCCCCCCCCTCCAGGAGGCAGAATAGTGCACCCTCCTGCACCCCCCCCCCCTCCAGGAGGCAGAGTAGTGCACCCTCCTGCACCCCCCCCCCCCCTCCAGGAGGCAGAGTAGTGCACCCTCCTGCACCCCTCCCCCCTCCAGGAGGCCGAGTAGTGCACCCTCCTGCACCCCCCCCCTCCAGGAGGCAGAGTAGTGCACCCTCCTGCACCCCCCCCCCCTCCAGGAGGCCAAGTAGTGCACCCTCCTGCACCCCCCCCCCCCTCCAGGAGGCAGAGTAGGCAGAGTAGTGAACCCTCCTGCACCCCCCCCCCCTCCAGGAGGCAGAGTAGTGCACCCTCCTACACCCCCTCCCCTCCAGGAGGCAGAGTAGTGCACCCTCCTACACCCCCCCCCCTCCAGGAGGCAGAGTAGTGCACCCTCCTGCACCCCCCCCTCCAGGAAGCAGAGTAGTGCACCCTCCTGCACCCCCCCCCCCAGGAGGCAGAGTAGTGCACCCTCCTGCACCCCCCCCCCCCCCCCCCCCTCCAGGAGGCAGAGTAGTGCAACCTCCTGCACCCCTCCCCCCTCCAGGAGGCAAAGTAGTGCACCCTCCTGCACCCCCCCCCTCCAGGAGGCAGTGTAGTGCACCCTCCTGCACCCCCCCCCTCCAGGAAGCAGAGTAGTGCACCCTCCTGCACCCCCCCCCCCCCCCAGGAGGCAGAGTAGTGAACCCTCCTGCACCCCCCCCCCCCTCTCCAGGAGGCAGTGTAGTGCACCCTCCTGCACCCCCCCCCCCCCTCCAGGAGGCAGTGTAGTGCACCCTCCTGCACCCCCCCCCCCTCCAGGAGGCAGAGTAGTGCACCCTCCTGCACCCCCCCCCCCCCCCCCCCCCCCGATAGCAAGCAAAGCAACCGATAGTACTCTCCCTCTCAATGCTGAATTGCAGACTGCGGCAGGATCATTGTGTCCTCCTTTTATACCCTCCCCTTCAGGTAGGAGGAGGAGCTTCAGCTGTTGCAAGGTGTGCAGGTAGGGAGAGGTCAAACAACGGTGAATATAACGGACGTTAATAATAAGGTATTAACGGATAATAACGATAAACATTTATCTGTTTAATTAACGGACGTTAGAAATCTATTCATCCGTTATAATCGTTTTATTCATCCGTTATATAACGTCCGATAAATCAGTATAGAATTGAATATGACGGATGTTTTATAACGGATTTGTGAACCACAGTGTGAAAGTAGCCTAAGGAGTATTCTGCCTCTGCTCTTTATTCTGCAGAGGATTGTCCGTAGTGATTAAAGGGTAGCTCCCACCATCCATTTTTTCTTTCTTTCTGTCCCTGCCTATTGCCCATCTCTCCCTAACCCCCTCCCTCCCTTTACATTTTTTTTTTACTATATTAAAATCCCTTTTTGTCTGCCTGGTAGTGTGCTCACTACCAGGCAGACTTCCCCAGCAGGCACCACGTCACTGATGCCTGCTGGGGCCGGCACTTCCGCCCTTAGCTCACTATACAGGGTGCCTCCAGCTGTTTCACCACTACAACTCCGAGCTTGCCCTGACATCTACTGGCTGTCAGGGCATTCTGGGAGTTGTAGTGGTGAAACAGCTGGAGGCACCCTGTGGTGAAAATAATAACTTTATTAGCGCAGCAGTGCTACTTCGGGAGCAGCAGCAGCCGCGGCGGCGGCGGCGCTCTCCCGAACCCCGCTCCCCACCCCCATACCTCTAGTGCTGAGCGAGTTGTAGTGGTGAAACAGCTGGAGGCACCCTGTGGTGAAAATAATAACTTTATTAGCGCAGCAGTGCTACTTCGGGAGCAGCAGCAGCCGCGGCGGCGGCGGCGCTCTCCCGAACCCCGCTCCCCACCCCCATACCTCTAGTGCTGAGCGAGTTGTAGTGGTGAAACAGCTGGAGGCACCCTGTGGTGAAAATAATAACTTTATTAGCGCAGCAGTGCTACTTCGGGAGCAGCAGCAGCCGCGGCGGCGGCGGCGCTCTCCCGAACCCCGCTTCCCCCACCCCATTCCTCCAGTGGTGAAGACTTACCAGAGGATCAATGAGCTGCCTCCGGACAGGGTAACGGGGGCGGGTGGACGGGGCCGCGCGCGAGGCCAGTGGAGCTGGCCAATGCGCGCAGCCCCAGCTATCAGTGTGCTCGCTCTCGCCTGTCTGATTGACAGGCGCGAGCGAGCACCGCAGTGACTGGATTTCGACTCATTGCCAGGCTGAAATGAGTCGAAATCCAGTAGTGACGTCACTGCAGAATGCATTCGGCCACTAGGAGGGCGACCCCTAGTGGCCGAATTTAAAAGTGATTTTAAACTTGTTTAAAATCACTTTTTTAAATTAAAGTATATTAGAGATATGTTGTAGCACTTAAGTATATCATATGTATAACATATCAATTTTTAGATTTCATGACAGTGCCCATTTAACCTCTAAGTTACCAGAAAACACAAGGTAAACACTAAGGCTATGTTCTCACCTCCGCTCGGAATTCTGCACGGAATTTCTGCTGCAGAGGAGTCCGGTTAAATTTACCGTGATTCTGCTGGTCTGTGAACATGGGGGAATTACGTGTCTGTAGAAAGAAAAAAACCTGTTCATGCTTTCTGAAGGCTCTGCACAGAATGCATAGGCCTCCATGAGACAACGCATTCCTGTGCGGTCCTAGCGCCAGCATATTGAGCTGGTGCATGCAGTCTCTGCAATGTCCGCCGAGAGAATTTCCATGTGGACATTCCAAAATGTGGACATAGCCTATAAGAGCTGCAGTGATGCACACGCTATTTATATATATATATATATATATATATATATATATATTGTAGGGGTTTCACTCTGAGATCGTCCTTTGCTGTAGCCAAAGGACAAATTTTTTCACAATAATCCGGCAAACAGCAGGTCCTTTTTGCAATTCTGGCTCCTCGCCAGGTTTATTAAACAGTTTGCAGGATAAACAAAACATAAGAATAACACCTAGGCCATCTAGCCACTTCACTACACATGTAGTATGCCCTGACGATTAACTGGGAGGCTTTTCCCTGCCAGTTTAGACACAATGGGGGAGATTTATCAAAACCTGTGCAGAGGAAGAGTGGTGCAGTTGCCCATAGCAACCAATCAGATTGCTTCTTTCATTTTCCACAGGCCTCTAAAGAGGCCTGTGGAAAATGAAAGAAGCAATCTGATTGGTTGCTATGGGCAACTGCACCACTCTTCCTCTGCACAGATTTTGATAAATCTCCCCCAAATAAGTCCTGCAGCCTTTTTAGATACACTTTATATTTGAACATAAAGTCCCATTCATACAGCCACCTGCTGTATGTTCCCAGAGCCACTGCTCTCACTCCGGGAGTCCACGCTGGAGTCCTCTGCAGCCCTTGCTGTGCCGACCTGGCAATGGACATGATGGCCCTCATTTACTATTGCAAACCCAACACGTTTTGTCGGGTTGTGCGCCAGAATCTGTCGCATTGCGCCATAAATTCTGTCGGTGCCAGAATTTGCGCCAGAGTTTGCGCCAGAATTCGAAAAACCCGAATAACTCTCCATTTTGCTAAGAAAACCCTAAAAGGGGCGTGGTAGCCGGGAAAGGGGTATGGTCTCAGAAAGGGGGCGTGTTCACGACATTTTCACAAAAACCCAACATATTTACTAAGGTTTCCCATAAAATGTGGTGGATTTCAGCTGAGGAAAACTCTACAGATCAGAGCATTGCACGGCACTGCACAGCCGTCAATGGTGACAGCGGTCCTGCTGTGCGGTCCTACCGCTGCCGCCAGCTGCATCTCCGCTCGCTGAATTCCCCGAGCGGAGATTCAGCTACAAATCTGTAATGTGAACATACCCTTAGGGAGAGCCCAGACTATTCTGTTTTTCAGTTTTTTAACCCCTTAAGGACAATGGACGTACTCCTACGCCCCCGTTTCCGAGTCCTTAAGGACTGAGTACGTCCTGTCCATTCCCGGCCCCCCGCCGCTAGCCGGAGGTGAGCCGGTGCCCGATACCTGCTGATATCGATCATCATGATGACCCCCCATGTCGGCGATGGCCGCAGATCACTGAACAATTCAGCCCAGCGATCTGCGGTGGATTCCGGGTCAATCGGGTCTACAGTGACCCGGAATTACTGGCTGATCTCTGACGGCCCCGAACAGCCATAGCCAGCAGGGGTGAGGTGGCACTGGTGCCACCTCACGATCACCCTGATTCGTCGGCCGGTTTACCGGCCGACCAATCAGGGTACCTGCTGCGGGTGTCACTCCCACAACCCGCTCTGCCCCTCTTCCGGAGGACGTGATCGGGTGCGGGAAGAGGACCCCAGGAGCTGGGGACCCCGATCCCCGGCGTCCGTGTTGGGATCGGGGCCCCAGGAGCGGCGGCGGCGAGGGACTGACCTGCAGCGTTGATCAGCAGTTGGACGTGAGTGACAGCCTCCTCCTGTTGCTTAGCAACAGCTCCCAGCATGCAAAAAGGGCATGCTGGGAGCTGTAGTTATGCAACAGCAGGAGGAAGACCACCACAACTCCCAGCATTCCCTTATGGGCATGCTGGGACTTATAGTTTTGCTACAGCTGGAGGCACATTTTTTCAATGGAAAAGTGTACCTTCAGCTGTTGTATAACTACAACTCCCAGCTTGCACATTCAGCTAAAGTGCTTGCTGGGAGTTGTAGTGGTGCATCTGCTTGTTGCATAACTACAACTCCCAGCATGCACGTTGGCTGTCGGTGACTGCTGAGAATTGTAGTTTTGCAACAGCTGAAGGCACATTGGTTGTGAAACACTGAGTTAAGTAGCAAACCAGTGTGTCTCCAGCTGTTGCATAACTACAATCCCCAGCATCCCCAGCCAAAGTAGTATGCCTCCAGCTGTTGCATAACTACAAGTCCCAGCATGCCCTTCCACTGTCCGTACATGCTGGGGGTTGTAGCTTTTGCAACAACTGAATGTACACTGGTTGCAAAACACTGAGTATGTTACCAAACTCGGTGTTTCACAACCAGTGTGCCTCCAGCTGTTGCAAAACTACAACTCCCAGCATGCACTGATAGACCGTACATGCTGGGAGCTGTAGTTTTGCAACAGCTGGATGTTTCTCTCCCACCCCACCAGCCCCAATGTGAATGTACAGGGTACACTCACATGGGCGGAGGTTTACAGTAAGTATCCGGCTGCAAGTTTGAGCTGCGGCAAATTTTCTGCCGCAGCTCAAACTGCCAGCGAGAAACTACTGTGAACCCCCGCCCATGCGACTGTACCCTAAAAACACTACACTACACTAACACAAAATTAAATAAAAAGTAAAAAACACTACATATACACATACCCCTACACAGCCCCCCTCCCCAATAAAAATGAAAAACGTCTGGTACGCCACTGTTTCCAAAACGGAGCCTCCATCTGTTGCAAAACAACTACTCCCAGTATTGCCAGATAGCCACTGACTGTCCAGGCATGCTGGGAGTTTTACAACAGCTGGAGGCACCCTGTTTGTGAATCACTGGCGTAGCATACCCCTATGTCCACCCCTATGCAAGTCCCTAATTTAGGCCTCAAATGCGCATGGCGCTCTTTTGCTTTGGAGCCCTGTCGTATTTCAAGGCAACAGTTTAGGGTCACATATGGGGTATCGCCGTACTCGGGAGAAATTGTGTTACAAATTTTGGGGGGTATTTCCTGCTAATACCCTTATAAAAAAATGAAACATTTTTGGGAAACCAAGCATTTTAGGTAAAAAAATTATTTTTTTTTTTACATATGCAAAAGTCGTGAAACACCTGAGGGGTATAAATGTTCACATTACCCCTTGTTACGTTCCCCAAGGGGTCTAGTTTCCAAAATGGTATGCCATGTGTTTTTTTTTTTTGCTGTTCTGGCTCCATAGGGGCTTCCTAAATGCGGCATGCCCCCAGAGCAAAATTTGCTTTCAAAAAGCCAAATGTGACTCCTTCTCTTCTGAGACCTGTAGTGCGCCAGCAGAGCACTTTTCACCCCCATATGGGGTGTTTTCTGAATCAGGAGAAATTGGGCTTCAAATTTTGGGGGGCTTTTCTGCTATTACCCTTTTTAAAAATGTAAAATATTGGGGAAACCAAGCATTTTAGATAAAAAATGTTTTTTTTTTAACATATGCAAAAGTCGTGAATCACCTGTGGGGTATTAAGGTTCACTTTACCCCTTGTTATGTTCCCCGAGGGGTCTAGTTTCCAAAATGGTATGCCGTGTGTTTTTTTTTGCTGTTCTGGCACCATAGGGGTTTCCTAAAGGTGACATGCCCCCCAAAAACCATTTGTCGCTCCTTTCCTTCTGAGCCCTCTACTGCGCCCGCCGAACAATTTACATAGACATATGAGGTATGTGCTTACTCTAGAGAAATTGGGTTTCAAATACAAATAAAAAATTTTTCCTTTAAAAAAATTGGGTCTACAAGAACATGCGAGTGTAAAAAATGAAGATTTTGAATTTTCTCCATCACTTTGCTGCTATTCCTATGAAACACCTAAAGGGTTAAAACACTTACTGAATGTCATTTTGAATACTTTGGAGGGTGCAGTTTTTATAATGGGGTCATTTGTGGGGTATTTCTAATATGAAGACCCTTCAAATCCACTTCAAAACTGAACTGGTCCCTGAAAAATAGTGAGTTTGAAAATTTTGTGAAAAATGTAAAAATTGCTGCTGAACTTTGAAGCCCTCTGGAGTTTTCCAAAAGTAAAAACTCATAAATTTTATGATGCAAACATAAAGTAGACATATTGTATTTGTGAACCAAAAAAAAATGTATTTTGAATATCCATTTTTCTTACAAGCAGAAAGCTTCAAAGTTAGAAAAATGCAAAATTTTAATTTTTTTCATCAAATTTGGGGATTTTTCACCAAGAAAGGATGCAAGTTACCACAAAAATGTACCACTATGTTAAAGTAGAATATGTCACGAAAAAACAATCTCGGAATCAGAATGATAAGTAAAAGCATTCCAGAGTTATTAATGTTTAAAGTGGCAGTGGTCAGAATTGCAAAAAATGCTCTGGTCCTTAAGGTGTAAAATGGCCTGGTCCTTAAGGGGTTAAACAGACTTCCCCTCTCTGCTGCCTCATTGATTAGGCCCCAGGTGGAGGTTTCTCCAGGATCAGGTAGGGAAATAAACCATCTCCTTGCCACACTGTCACAATATATATATACTCTTTTCTGTTTGGTACTTGTAAGAAACTAATGCAAACTTTGCAGGATATACAAAGCCTATGGATATTGGCACCAGCATGTTAGTACTTTTCTTTCACCACGGGTCAAGTGTCCTAAAACATATTTATTATAAGAATCATTGGAGAACATGTCCAGTGCAGAGGTCACCGGCCAGGTTTGTCTCTATTTCAGGTCTGCATTATTTAGGGTATTGCGAATTGTTGGTATTCTACTATCAGTGATCTGTATAAAGAACATAGTGGAACACAATCCCATTCACAGTCCCTTTCACATGACCCCAGAATAACTGTGTTTACATGACTATAGGCTTCAAAGCTCTGCATCCCCAGATCCTCTCCTGGTAAAGCAACCTCCTCGTAAGACAGATAAGGCTTTGTAGATAAGCTGGTAAAGCTGTACAGCCATGTAGCCCAAAGATGGGGGGTCCCATTCACATCAAGGAGCTTCAAGTTTATGCATAACATCGAAAGAAGGCTGCAGTGTATCCCACAGTTAAAGGGGTACTCCGCCCCTAGACATTTTATTTCCTATGCAAAGGATAGGGGATAGATGTCTGATCGCAGTGGGGTCCAACCACTGGGACCCTCGCAATCTCTGGCACGGCACCTAGAAATCGTAGCATGGAGCGAACTCTGTTCCTAGCGGGATGATGGGCGACCACAGTCGTCACGCCCCTCTCCATTCATATCTATGGGAGGGAGCGTGACGTCTGTGTACTAGCCCTCATGCCTCCTCCCATAGATGTGAATGGATGGGGTGTGGCGTGACGCCACATACACGGAAGCCCCAAGCTTCCTTATTCAGAACCCTTTGGTTCCAGCCTGGGGATAATGGGGGGGGGGGGTCCCCGCAATCATGCGCAGAGTACCCCTTTAAGGCACATACCGGGATATGTCACCTGCTTCCAGAAGGGTGCCTTGGGGCAGTCCTGATAAAGTTACTGTCCAGATAGGGGGAGTCTATATATATATATATATATATATATATATATATAGCATAGTATATAACTGCAACGTATTCAGAAGGTCTTTAGGCCCTTTGACTGACCACAGTGCTCACTGCTGACACCTCTGTCCATTTTAGGAACTGTCCAGAGTGGGAGCAAATTCCCATGGAAAACCTCTCCTGCTCTGGACAGTTCCTAAAATGGACAGAGGTGTCAGCAGAGAGCACTGTGGTCAGGCAGAGAGGAAATTCAAAAAGAAAAGAACTTCCTGTGGATCATAACAGTGGCTCATAAGTACTGGAAGGATTAATCATTATTTATTTTTATTTTTTTAAGCTCCGACAAAAGCCGGAGAGTGCAAAAATTGCTATGAAATTCATTTCAGTTTCATTCCTCTCCACGGAAATCTTTAATAAAAGGCGAAAGATTTTTACGATATGAAGAGAAACATGAGCATAGGATTAATATTTTTTAATAGAAGTAATTTACAAATCTGTTTAACTTTCTGGCACCAGTTGATTAAATAGAAAAAATTATAAGTTTTCCCAGTGGAGTACCTCTTTAAAGCTCAAATCAACAGCTGTAAGCCCACACAATCTTCAGTTCCCGTTTGGGGAGACACAGACTACGCTGGGCAACTGTACCTCGCTTAGCGAAGTTCTGTGTACTAGTCTTGTTCATCAGAAAAGCGCTTGTGCACAGAACTTTGCTGAGCATGGTAAAATTGCCACGGCAACTATGCTACCCAATATGGCCAGCATTTCCCTAAGACGGAACTGAAGATTGCACAGGCTCACAATATTGGACATGGGCTTTAATAAAAACCTGATCCAGAGTGCTCCAAACCTCAGAGTGGGCTAAAGGTTCACCTTCCAACAAGACAATTCCTCTAAGCACAAAGCCAAGATACAGAAGCAAGACAACTCAGGGACAACTCGGGACAACTCGGCACAACTCAGGGACAACTCTGGGAAAACTCGGGGACAACTCTGTGAATAACCTTGAGTGGCCCAGCCAGAGCCTGAACCCAAAGGAAAATCTCTGTAGAACCTGAAAATGGCTTCCACCTATGGTCCCCATCCAATATAACAGAGCTTGAGAGGATTTGCAGAGAAGAATTGCAGAAAATCCCCAAATCCAGGAGTGTAAACCTTGTGGCCTCATCACCAAGAAGACTGGAGGCTGGAATCTCTGCCAAAGGGGCCTCAACTAAATACTGCAAGATGTTAGTTTTTCCTTTTTAATAAGTTAGCAAAGATTTCTAACAATATGTTTTCACTTCGTTATTATGGTGTCGTTAATGCAAAATGATGGGGAACACTTACATTTTTTTTTTTTTTTATACCGAGCCAAAAATATAACAAAATGTGAAAAGAGTGAAAGGCTCTGATTGCAATGTATATAGTCAGTTACATCTTTGGAGAATTTCTGGCAAAGCCAATCAGTCTTATTTTACTCCTCCTGATCTCCTTTAAAGGGGTACACCGCTGGAAAACACAATTTTTTTCAAATCAACTGGTGCCAGAAAGTTAAACAGATTTGTTAATTGCTCCTATTTAAAAATCTTAATCCTTCCAGTACTTATCAGCTGTATGCTCCACAGAAGCTGTGTAGTTATTTCCTGTCTGATCACAGTGCTCTCTGCTCAAGTTTAAGTTCCTGACACGGACAGAGGGGGCAGCAGAGAACACTGTGGTCAGACAGGAAAGAACTACACAACTTCCTGTGGAGCATACAGCATCTGATAAGTACTGGAAGGATTAAGATTTTTAAATAGGAGTAATTAACAAATCTGTTTAACTTTCTAGCACCAGTTGTTTTGACAAAATGTGTTTTTCCCCGGAGTACCCCTTTAAGATTGGTATTGGTATTTCCATGCAAAATCTGCGTTGGATGACTGTCACAGTACCAGATTATGGAGGAAAAGAGGAGATTAGAGTGGTCTCAAATTGTGTCCCTTCAGATGTTGAAACATTTTAACTCCCAGCATGCCCGGACAGCAAATGCCTGTCCAAGCATGCTGGGAGTTGAAGATTTGCAGCATCTGGAGGGCCACAGTTTGAGACCACTGCATTTAATGTGAGGGCACATTGTAAAACTCTCACCATAGGCACCAATGGAGCTTATTGCACCCCAGGCCAGACCATCTATATTTATGGACAGTGATCAGTGGCTGAAGTCTATACTATAGTATTAGCATTCACAGCCTCCTTATTTTTAGTTATTACATCAATTATATAGAGATGGGCTTTTAAGCTTATATTAAGATGCTTCATTGTTATTCCATTAGATGTTCTGCACAAACATGAAACATTAAACAGGATATATTTATTATAATGTATATATGGATCGAGCAATGTCAGAATGTATACATTGTAGAAAAGTTATGGGGCTTTCTTGTGGTTAAGGACGGTTGAAAAGTCCAGATCTGCAGTTTTAAGATCTGCTGCTTTCCCAAGACATAAACAGACAAGACTTAATGTTCTGCATTGGGGAGGCCTGGTTTTTATTATCCTGTTATTGATTCATCAAACAGAACAGGAGTCTTTGATGATGGTTGCAAGGGCCATCCTCATCCCAGAAGCATTGGATGTTATCATGGTACTGGTATTAGGGGAATGGGGACAGTATGCCGCAGTTTATATACCGAAATATAAACAACAGCGAAACAATCACATATACGTACTAAGTAAAACAATGATAGAATGTAAAATAATACAGGAAAACAGAGGATAGTTTATTCAGTGTACAGAGGAACACTTGTGACACTTAGATGCCACCTTAGACTTCAGTATCTAGTTGACTGTTTGACAGGTCATGTCTTGGCAGCCGAGGCCTTCTTAAAAAGTACCTGTCACCAAATAAACTGTTTTCAACTACCGCAGGCTATGTTCCCAAATTACTCATAACCAAAAAGGAGGAGAGAGACCGGTATATGGAGGGTCAAAATATCCAATAAATTCCTATAGATCATCCAAAGATGAGCCAAAAAATACCCATTCTTCCCATATACCCTAAGTGCCCGCTTACCTCTTGATAAAGCTGGTGATCCAGCGAAACATGTCGAGGGGGGCAGTGTGAAAGATTTTAATATAGGCAGCCATCTGTCCAAGTATCCAGTTTAGTGGTGTTCTGCAGGCACCGCTATCTGGTGTAATCAACATCCAATACTGAACCAGTTGGTCATTTCACATTTATTAGGGAAGTGGATTACAGTGGCTCCTAGTATTTTAATATAAATTGCGTGCGTACAATACAATAAAGATTGCACTTTTAACTCACGTCCTTAGGGTATATGGGAAGAATGGGTATTTTTTGGCTCATCTTTGGATGATCTATACAAATTACTCATAACACCCCTCCCCCCTCTGGCTTTCTGTGAGAATCTGTGGAGCTTTCACTTTCTGTGCAGCTGTCAATCAAGCTCAGTGCAGAGAAACACTTCCTGACTTCGGACTCCTGCCAGGCTGGGAGAAGACCAAACTCACAGTTTTTTCTATTACATTTTAAACATATTTATGTTGAAAAATTTAAAAGCAAGTAAATGGGAAAGTGTCTGGTAATTACACAAGGAACACTATATTAAAAGTTATATTTGGTGACAGGTATTATGGGTATTGCAGTGTACTGTACAAGAAAAATAAAATAATAAAATGCTACTACGCAAAGCGTCCTAGTAAGCATCCCATCCTCTTCTCATATGTTGTAGGGGCCATTTCCTTCTCACCACTTTGCTAATATTCATTGGATTATAGACAAGGGAATCCCTTTGTAGGGTTATACATTCCATTCAAATAAGTTGAAATGGCTTATAAGAACCAGTGTAGAGGAAGAGTAGTGCAGTTGCTCATAGCAACCAGTCAGATCACTTTTTCATTTTTCACAGGCCTCTTTGAAAATGAAAGAAGCGATCTGATTGGTTGCTATGGGCAACTCAGTAACTTTTCCTCTAGACAGGTTTTGATGAATCTCCCCCAATACTTTTTGCCTTGTATCAGTGGTTAAGGCTGCTGGTGGTGGTGTAATGGTGTGGGGGATATTCTCTTGGGACACTTTGGGCCCTTTATTACCAATCGAGCATGGAATGAACACAACAGCCTACCTGAGTATTGTTGTTGAACATGTCCATCCCTTAATGACCACAATTGACTCCTCTTTTGATGGCTCCGTCCATCAGGTAAATGTACCATGTCACACAGCTCACATCCTCTCAAACTGGTTTTTTTGAACATAACAATAAATTCACCCAGAATGAAGACAGTTCTGAAGGCAAATGTAGGTCTAACCTGATAATAGCAAGATGCACCTAATATTGACCGAAAAGTGGCCTCTGTGTCATACCACTCATTAGCTAGTTGTCCCTTATCTAGTGGATAAGTGATACCGTGTAATCTTGGAATAACCCCTTTAAAGGGTTACTCCACTCCTAGACATCTTATCCCCTATGCAAAGGATAGGAGATAAGATGTCTGATCGTGGGGGTCCCACCGCTGCGGACCCCTGCGATCTCTCTGCTGTACCCGACATTCATTTAGAGCATCGCGTGCAGCACCAGAGACTTGTGACGTCATGACCACGCCCCCTCAATACAAGTCTATGGGAGGGGGCATGACGGGGCGTGGCCGTGACTTTACAAGTCTCTGGTGCTGCACACAATGCTCTAAATGAACGTCTGGGAGATCGCAGGGGCCCCAGCGGCGGGACCCCCTCGATCAGACATCTTATCCCCTATCCAAAGGATAAGATGTCTATGGGTGGAGTACCCCTTTAAGCAGTCCTGGATATATTTTGGACAGGTTTACAACCTTATTGACCCTGTATGTGAGACACTGCTGATCAAAAAAGTCATTTAAAAAGTTGTAAACTACAGAGAATAGTTTACTGCATCCTGTGATGATTCCCTTATCGCCTTTTTGGGTAAACAGATATTCTTGGCAGAAAACATATTGTTCTTTGTAGGCAAAATGAAAATGAATTTCAACATTTAACAATAATGGCCGTGCCCCATAAAATACAGATATAAACCATAAACAGAACCGCTTGTCCTTCTAACCTTTCGACACATAATTACAGAATATTTCACAGCTTTAAATACAAATCTCAAGTTTTCAGGCTAAAATCTGCTCCTATCTTTCTTCCTGCAAGTTTAGGCACGGAGATACATTATCATCCAATATAAACTAGCTTATCTAAACATGAGAACAAGTATGTGCCGGAGCTGCCCAAATTAAAAGGAACACGATATTCTAAAATGATATAGCTATTATCTGAAGCCTAAGGAGGAAAGGAGGGGACATATATGTATGAGCCAAACAGAACCTCCTGGCATCGATCAGTGGATGAAAACAAGAACGTATTGTACTGTATATGTAGAGAGAAGCACCTGCAAACACTATGGCGGAGATCATCTGCTGTGCTTTGGTGCTACATGGCGCATGTATTCTGCACATTTTTTTTTCTGTAGGTGGCCAGAATTTACAGTGAGACGCTTATAATAAGTTCCAGCTAATTGTAAAGTGCGACATTATGTTATGTTACTGCACCTGACGTCCATGCTAGAGATATAGGTGATAACCATTGCCAAGATTATTCCATGTTTTATGGAAAGAGACTATGGGAAGAAGGCTTTGGAAACTGAAGATGGTGTTAAAGAGGTACTCCAACCTTGACATCTTATCCCCTATCCAAAGTTTAGGGTATAAGATGTCTGATCGTGGGGGTCCCGCTGCTGGGGACCCCCGCAATCTAGTAGTCAGCACCCACCTGTGAGCACTGCAGGAAGCGCTGGAGGCTCCAAGTCGTATGCCTCCCGACCACGGGGAAGGAATATCGTGACATCACGACTCCGCCCTCACGTGACGTCACACCCCGCCCCCTCAATGCAAGTCTATGTGATGGCCGTCACGCCCCCTCCCATAGACTTACATTGAGGGGACGGGGCGTGATGTCACGATACTCCTTCCCCGTGGTTGGGAGGCATAAGACTTGGAGCCTCCAGCGCTTCCTGCAGTGCTCACAGGTGGGTGCTGCATGCTAGATTGAGGCAGTCCCCAGTAGCGAGACCCCCACGATATGACATCTTATCCCCTATGCTTTGGATAGGGGATACGATGTCTTAGGGCCAGAATACCCCTTTAAAGCTCCAGGATCCAGTCTGGAAACCACTACAGCATCAATTACTTCAACCAGTAAAAACATGTTACCCCCAAAATTTAGATTTTATTGTCATTAAATAGCTTTAAATGCCCTGATCACACACCTTTCTACAGTTTCTTGATCCGCCCTCCTTTTCCTGAGATAGGAGGGTTTATAGTTTGTCAGACAATTCAGGGAATGAGTCAGATGGGCGTGAACTTAATATTAATAATGGGAACAACTGTCAGGTAATGGGCGGGATTATACAGTCAGGGGGTGTGAATGTAATACACGACTGATTCCCTGAATTGTCAGACAAACTATAAACCTTCAGATTTTAGGTACAGAAAAACATATCACAAAACTGTAAAAACATGTGTGATCGGGGAACCCTAAGCTCAATTTCATATTTTCGGGTTGGCCACAGGTCCTCTTTTAAGGAGTTATCCTGGAAACGTTTTTTAATTATTCTGTTATCAAGGAGCTCCAGTCCGTGCTGCACAGAGCTTCTGGGTTCAGGGAAGTGAAATCATGAGCCTTCTTAGCAAATCAGTGGCTGCAGAAGTGTCCCGCCTCAACTACTGATAGGCTGAGCGGGCCATAAGTCATGCTTCTAAACTCTGAAGTGCTGAGCAATGAATATACGTGTATGCTTTTTATTTTCCACCTTCCTAAGCATAATTATAAAAAGAATTGCAGCCTTTAAGTTGGCTATATATTTTAGATAAAAGTATTGTAAATGTGATGAATTTGGCAGGATTGGTCAACTAATGTATACCGGGTCCCTGTTTCTCCCCAACAGCTGATATCAGGGGAAGATGGATCATGAATATTGGCTTTCAACAATTCTAAATCGTTGTTCCAATCAGAAATAAGATGTTTCTATAGGGATTGTCAATTTAGCTTTTTCCCTTCTCCTCATAGAAGAAGCATATGCATACTTGGCCAAGCTGAGCATGTTTATGGAGTTGGGAAGAGCTGACCATACACTTAGCTGCATGACCAGTTTTATAACTAAAATTCGATCTACGGTGATTTTGTATAGTAGATCCATGGAGGGTAAGGTTGTTGTCAACATGATACAATCGCTAAAACATGGCTGTATTGCTCTCTTCTGCTACTGCCCAAATACAGACACTAGGGTTTTTATGGTGTCCATCTTGTCAGAAGCATTTTTCAGCAAAATAAAATTGTATTGATATTTATATGGACATCCCTCCGTGTCCCGGATGGTGCAGGGACACAAACCCAAAAATTCCAGCGCGGGAACATAATGTTTCAAAGCTTTATTTCAGTAAAATCAAATATTGGATATAATTAAATATACGTGATGCATTTCTGCTGTAAATCACCTGAAATGCGTCACATGACCTGTTGCTATGTCCAATGATGGATTTTACTGGAATAAAGCTTTTAAACTATAGATTTCCGCATTGGAATTCTATATTTTGGGATGTTTATATTTTATAACTAAGTGGAGAGAAAACATCTGGAGGAGTGGAAATAAAAATTTTCAGCTTTTTTTCTAGAAGATAAATTTAGCTCTGAAGAGGTTTATGAGTAGACATGGTCAGGATGAGCTCCACACGTGACTGGGTACATAATAGTTATAGAAGATGAAGCTCGTTCAGTTAATTCATATGTATCAAGGTATTATTTACTAATAACAAGGTTCTAAATCTGTTAGAGGTTCAGTTGTAGTAAAAGCAGAAGTTGTTATTATTCTTCCTTTATGGGGCCAAAGTTTCCAGCATAGGAAAAAGAAGATCTATTCATCCTTTTTGTGATCGCTGCAGTATGTCCATGTACGGGATGTACCGGGATTGGAACTGTATTCTTACTAATTTCACAATTGTAGAATAGTGTATGAATATATTTGTACAGGGGGATTAAAAAAGGACAGTGCAAAATTATAGCCATGTAATTCAGAGTGGAGAGAACATAACACAAACTTATTAACAGGAAAAGATAAACTATCTGTACAAGTTTTATCCATCCACTACATACATTTAAGGGAGGGTCACATTTTGCAGAGTATTATATTTCCCATTTAAGTAAATAGGTAGCAAAATGGGTATGAAAATAAGCAACAGCAAATAGGCAGCAAAATACGACTCCTGTTACCCTACCCTTAGGGTAGGGTCACATACAGTGCATCCACAGGGTATTTCATGATGCGGATGCGCAAATGACAGACCCCCAGAGCGAGGGCAGAGTGAGCTTCTTGTTGCTGCCGGTAGCTTTATATGTCCGCTCGTAGAAGCAGATTTACCTCCGGCAGTCATAAACGGACATGCAGAGCTACCGGCCGCAGCAGGGAGCCCGCTTTGTCGTTGATCTGGGACTGCCGTAGGCGCATTCGCAGCGTAAAAAATGCTGCAGATGCGATGTGTGTGTTTGACCCTACCCTTAAAGGGATTTCCACTGGTGACACGGCGGATGTCTAGGCAGTAGACCAGTTCTGTCCAGACATGGGCAGCATATCCTCAGATATTGACTCCACTGTTTCATTGATGCGTTGTCTTAGGTCATTCAGATCCTGTGGTGGTGGAGGGGGGGGGGGGGGGGATACATGGAGTTCTTGATGTAGAAAACCACAGAAAGAAGTCAACAGGGTGTTAGAAATGGTGATAGTGGAGGACAGCCCAACATTGATAAATTGTTTCCAGCATGGACAATCCAACGTTCTGGTAGAGTTTAATTTAGGTATCCATGAACGATCAAATGGAAATGTGAAGGTGACCATCCTGCTGGCTGACTATGCATGACAGATCTTCCTCTATCTGTGGCATAAGCAATTCTTATAACAGGTAGGAGCAGAAAATCCTCAGCAAAAAAAGGAAGGGACGACGGACTTTGCTTTTGCTCAGGTTTACTTTAAGTCCCTCATGGACTTGATAAGGGCGCAATTGTCATTGTCTTTAGAGCAGTGGTCTCAAAATGTGACCCTCCAGATATTACAAAACTTCAACTTCCAGCATGCCCGGACAGCCATTGGCTGTCCGGGCATGCTGGGAGTTGAACTTTTGCAACATCTAGAGGGGGACAGTTTGAGACCACTTCTGTAGAGGGTTTTATTTTCTTATATTTGGTGCATTCAATGACACACACGCTCCTTAGACTAAGTTTCTTCTTGTTTTTTTTTTTGGGGGGGGGGGGGGACGTAGAGAAAGACGCCAAATCTGCCGCATGGCGTTTTTTTGACCAACTACAAATCTCCGCATGGCGTTTTTTGAACCAAAAAATGCTGCGGTCAGATGTTAGCTGTAGATCAATGAGAAATCGCAAAATTCTTTTTCCACTTGGCGTTTTTCATTTTGGCGTTTTTTTAAATCCTTTTGGCATTTTTTCTCTCTTTTTGGGCGTTTTTTTCAGTTCCTTGACGGCCTATGGGAAGCCTATGGGAGTGAAAAAACGTCATTAAAAACGCCATGTATGTTTTGCATTTGCCATTTTTCTTTGGCGTTTTTTCACCTGTGAAAAAAAGGGGCTGTTCCCAGGAAGAGCAACAGCAGCAATTTTCTCTGGAGTCAGCCAAAAAGTTCAAAAAGTTCAACTTGGAAAGGCTGGAAAAACTGCCAAGGTGCCAAAAAATGCTATTTCCACACCAATGAAAAAACGCCTGAAAAAACACCAGACGCAGGAAATTGCACTGGCGTTTTCTCAGGCATTTTTTTCTTGCATTTATTTTTTTCAAACAAAAAAACGCAGGACAAAAAAACTAGTCGAAACTAAGCCTAAGCCCTTTTTTTTGCGACTTTGGTCTGTAAGCAAAAAAACTGCAAACTATCTTAGAAAAATCAATTTCAGTTTTCACTTGAAGTGAACAAAAAGTCGCAAACCCCTGCAAAACACTGCAAATCTACACCAGCCCAGACCTGGTCTACAAAACTGCCTTTGGAGAGCATTTTAAAAAGAGAGGAGGAACCCTACAAAATGGTGTTCTGGAGTGATTTATTGTTTTTTGCTTAAAGGAGTACTCCGGTGCACACTTTTTTCATTTTATCCCGTCTGGGCTGCAAAATAAAATAAAACACACTTTATCTTACCTGCCAACGAGCCCCCGGAGCTCCGGTACACTCCGGTACAGGCGTTCGGTCCCCGGGCTGTATTCTTCTTACTTCCTGTTAGCCCGGCACGTCACACGGAGCTTCAGCCTATCAGCGGCCGCAGCGATGTCCCGCCTCAGCCAGTCATAGGCTGAAGCTCCGTGTGACGTGCCGGGCTAACAGGAAGTAAGAAGATAAAGTGTGTTTTATTTTATTTTGCAGCCCGGACGGGATAAAATGAAAAAAGTGTGCACCGGAGTACTCCTTTAAGTCCACCAAATTTATCAATCCCCCTGAATGAATTTAAAACTCACTTACCATAGACAATAATAATAAATCTCCCCCATTGAGTTACACTTGTAAAGTTACTTCTGGTCCATGATACTTCCGTTGTGTGAATCGACAATGCGGCGGGGACTGCAACTGGCATCATATCGTGAAAACAGACCGCCTGGTGAGAGGGGGGGAGCAGAGCAACCGTTTACCCTCACTATGCTCATGCAAGGAGGGAATACAGGGGCAAATTTATCAAAACCTGTCCCTAACGAAAAGTTGCTGAGTTGCCCATAGCAACCAATCAGAGCGCTTTTTTCATTTTTCAGAGGCCTTTTCAAAAAAGAAGCGATCTGATTGGTTGCTATGGGAAACTCAGTAAGTTTTCCTCTGGACGAGTTTTGATAAATCTCCTCATAGTGTTGCCCTGAAGTGTCGCTTTAAAAAAGTACTCTGGGATATGAAAACTTATCCCCTATCCTATGGATAGGGGCTAAGTTTCAGATTGCGGCGGATCCGACGTCTGGGACCCCCACGATCTCCCCCGTATAGGGCCGCAGCAGTCCGCAGGAAGGGGGCATGTTTGACCACCGCATGAAGCTGCGGCTGACACAACCCCTCAATGCAACTCTATGGCAGAGCCGGAACGCTGCATTCGGCAATCTCCGGCTCTCCCAATGCGCTGCATTAAAGGGGAGTGTCAGCCGCATCTTTGTGCTGTAGTCCACACGTGCTATTTGGCAGAAGAGACGGGGCCCCGTACAGGAGATCGCGAGGGGTCCCAGCAGTCGGACCCTCCGCCATCTTAAACTTATCCCCTATCCTTAGGATAGGGGATAAGGTTTCATATCCCAAAGTACTCCTTTAACAACAGGCCTTAGCTTTTGTACCATCATTTTTGATTCATTCTGTAGGTCTAGCCTAAAACAGAGCAGGACTTACTTTTTAAATGTTTAAAAACAACACAGAATTGAACAAAAAAAATTGTGTTACAGAAAATTGAGATTAATGCAACCATTGAAAAGCCTGTTAGATCTACAGTGAGGATTATAAGTGAAATGTGCAATGTGGTAGAATCAAAGAAATGGGCACCTTAGACCAGCGTTGTCCAAACAGTGTGTCTCCAGCTGTTGCAAAACTACAACTCCCAGCATGCCCTGTAAGCCAAAGGCTGTTCGGTCATGCTGGGAGTTGTAGCTTTGCAACAGCTGGAGACACCGTGTTTGGAAAACACTACCTTAGAAAAAAATAAATCCTGCTTTCAGCTGTGTGCAGTCTGAGAACTAAACAATGCTGAATAGAAAGAAAGTTTCTATTACAAAGTTACTTCTTTTTAGGTTTCATGACCACATAGCTTTATTTACTAAACGTTTACAGCCCCTTTAACCCCTCGACACATAATGTCCTAATTTCTGTAAATATTTATAAATATTTACTAGATAGATGTTTGTATTCTTTGTCATGTTTAGAGATATTTAGTGATTTACTCAAATAATCAAGTCTTATCCTGAACTGCGTTTATGCGGATAGAATAAACCATGTGGAAGTGGTTCGTGCATAAGAACTTGAGAAATTACTATATCAGTGCTTTCTAACCAGGGTCCCTCCAGCTATTGCAAAACTATAACTCTCAGCATGCACGAACAGTCTGAGAGTTGCTGGAGTATTTCCAATCCAGGGTGCCTCCAGATGTTGCAAAACTACAACTCTCAGCATGCCCAGACAGCCTTGGAGTTGCAAGAGTGTTTCCCATCCAGGGTGCCTCCAGATGTTGCAAAACTACAACAACTAGCATGTCCAGACAGCCTAGGAGCTACAGAGGTATTCCCCAACCAGGGTGACTCCAGATGTTGCAAAACTACAACTCTTTGCATACCCGGACAGCCTGGGAGTTGCAGGAGTATTTCCCAACCAAGGTCTTTCCAGTTGTTGCAAAACTACAACTCTCAGCATGCACAAAGTCTGGGAGTTGCTGGAGTATTTCCCATCCAAAGTGCCTATAGATGTTGCAAAACTACAACTCTTAGCATGCTCAGACAGCCTGGGAGCTGCAGGAGTATTTCCTGACCAGAGGGCCTCCAGCTGTTGTATAACCACAACTCTCAACATGCCCAGACAGCCTTGGAGCTGCAGAAGTATTTCCAAACCAGTGTGCCTCCAGATGTTGCAAAACTACAACTCCTAGCATGCTCAGACAGCCTGGGAGCTGCAGGAGTATTTCCTGACCAGAGGGCCTCCAGCTGTTGTATAACCACAACTCTCAACATGCCCAGACAGCCTTGGAGCTGCAGAAGTATTTCCAAACCAGTGTGCCTCCAGATGTTGCAAAACTACAACTCCTAGCATGCTCAGACAGCCTGGGATTTGCAGGAGTATTTTCCTACCAGGGTGCCTCCAGCTGTTGCAAAATTACAACTCCCAGCATGAACTAACAGCCTGGGAGTTGTGGGAGTATTTTCAAACCAGGGTGCCTCCAGATGTTGCAAAACTTCAACTGCCAGCATACCTGGACAGCCTGGGAGTTGCTGAAGTCAACCATAATGTCGCCAGACGTTGCAAAACTACAACTCTCAGCATACCTGGACAGCCTGGGAGTTGCAGGAGTACTTCTCAACAAGGGTACCTCAAGCTGTCTGGACATGCTGGGAGTTGTAGTTTTGCAACAGCTGGATACACACTGTTTGGAAAACACTGCTCTATATACTGAAAAGTTGTCACTCCATGGTTTGGTGTTCTGTAACTCCACCTGATGCCCGCCCTCCCGTTCTCGTGTTTCTGGTGCACTTTTGCCCTGTAAATGCTGGTATGTTTGTTGTGACTACAAGAGACCGAAATGGACGTCTGCACATAAACAGATATACACATCCCATTGAGACAGGCAGACAAATCCTATTAGTGAGGAATCTCCGGAGTATGAGCTGACATGTGGAGTATGAGCAGCACAACATCCTAAGATAACAGATATCCAGATCTAGATTTCTATAGACTAAGGCTGCTTCAACTCTATAGAATTCTCAATTTTAAAGATCCATTATAATGACCCGTTAAAAAAAACATTAAATCCCATTATAGTCTATGGGATTTTTACATTACCCATTTTAACCTGTCATAGCCCGTTATTAATAAAGGGTTAAAACAGGTAATGTAAAAATCCCATAGATCATAATTGAGATTATGTAAAGGCCGTTCAACGGCCATTTTTTATGGTTTTGTTAACGGGTCATTATAATGGATCTTTAAAACGGAGAATTCTATAGTGTGAAAGTGGCCTTAGGGTGAATATCATCATCATTATATCTCCCACCAGTCTTCAAATAATACTTACTGTCTCTTTGAACACAAAGCTGCATTGTGTAGTAGAGATTAGAGAACAGTAGTAGTTATAAAAAGCACTGAGGATTAGAATTAACCATGTGTTAAATAGAAGATTCATCAAAGTTAACCCTATTGAAATGAGAGACACAGGTCTGGCCCCTGAGTGACCCCCCCCCCCCCCCCCCCTTCCCAACAAAAAGTAGAATTTTCCCCTAGTTTTGGTCCGCTACCTAGTTTGTTTGCTGGCCAATGAACAGCTTGGGTCAGCCTCTGCTCTGGATCATAGGGGGCAGTCCTGAGCAGGAGACGCCCCTCTATTAGGTCTATATGCCCTGTAAGAAGAAATGAGCGAATTTTTGGAAAATTCGATTCAGCCGATTCTCCAAATTTCCTGAAAAAATTTTGGTTCGGTCCAAATTTATTCGCAGCGAATAGCTATTAAAAATGGCTATTTCTAGGCTACAGAGATCCTCAATAGGGGTGTAGAATAGTTTGCCTTGTCGTAACACACATAGGTTGCGTGCTGTGTTAGTGAAATAATACTGTTATTCAGTATGACATGCAGATTACAGGCATCACTATTAGAATCACTGCCGCAGAGTGTCTGGATGTGGCAGCAGGGTCAGGAGACCATATGAGATTTTTTTTATTTCATTTTTATTTTATTTAAATTTTTTAAAATCCTTTTTTGAGGACCCATTCTGATGAGCATCGAGCTGGCGGTCCGACGCAAGGCAAGCTACCGCCTGTCTAAACCCCTGCCTCTCAGCGCACCCCCATGCTCTGAGTGTCCACTTGAAAAGGGAGGGACTGCAGTACCAGCAACTTGGACAGGAGCACATTCAGCTTCTGTGCCATTGGATAAGTGGGCGCATACTGCTAGAAGTTGATGCAGTGAAAAAGCTTGTACTTGTATCTTAATGTACTTGTAATTCCACGGGTAATATATGACGACAACCCTAGGGCCTCAAAATTGAAAAGATTGAAGATATTTTTTTTAATGTAAATTGAAGATTTAGATTAGATTCACAAGTTTAATGTCCTGGGTGCCCGAAGCGTTTACTTTGAACTAATACTATATGACCACAAAACCCAATATAGCATCACATGGCGACACAGTGACAGAGCCTAGAGCTGGCAGCACCCTGACGAGACCATAGGGCCTCACAATTGAAAAGATTAAAGACATATTTTTTTATTTTAATTTAAGATTTTGAATAGATTAAAATTTTAAAAGTTTAATTTAATGTGCCAACAGCATGAGGAGACCATATAGTGGCACAATGACACAGCCTGGATGTGGCAACAGCATGAGGAGACCATAATGTGGCAGAATGACAGCCTGGAATTGGCGGCAGCAAGAAGAGACCATATAGTGGCAGAATGACCAAGCCTGGAGGTGGCAACAGCCACTTTCTTCTCCAAACACGACAAGTTGAGTTTTTACCAAAAAATTCTACTTTGGTTTCATCTGACCATATGACATTCTCCCAATCCTCTTCTGGATCATCCAAATGCTTTTTCGCAAACTTCAGACGGGCCCGGACATGTACTGGCTTAAGCAGGGGGACACGTCTGACACTGCATGATTTGAGTCCCTGGCGGCGTAGTGTGTTACTAATGTTAGCCTTAGTTACTTTGGTCCCAGTTCTCTGCAGGTCATTCACTAGGTCCAGCTCTTTTGTCTTGGCCATAGTGGAGTTTGGAGTGTGACTGCTTGAGGTTGTGGACAGGTGTCTTTTATACTGATAACAAGTTTAAACAGGAGCCATTAGTACAGGTAACGAGTGGAGGACAGAGGAGACTCTTAAAGAGGAAGTTACAGGTCTGTGAGAGTCAGAAATCTTGCTTGTGTGTAGGTGACCAAATACTTATTTCCCACCATAATTTTGCAAATAAATTCTTTAAAAATCAGACAATGTGATTTTATGGATTTTTTTCTCATTAGGTCTCTCATAGTTGAGGTATACCTGTGATGAAAATTACAGGCCTCTCTCATCTTTTGATCTTTAAGTGGGAGAACTTGCACAATTGGTGGCTGACTAAACACTTTTTTTGCCCTACTGTATAAGAGGTGGAAAATATGCTCCACTTAAAACTGTATTAGGCTACAAAAACAATTGTGAAGCTTTGACTGGCCTTTCACAGTAAGTAGGCCCAAATTAGTTTGACAGGAAAAAATTTAAACTTACACCACCTATGTACGCACAGGTTACACTTATGAGAGGACAACACGTTCCACTACGCAACCTCTATTAGGCACTGAAATCAGGTGTTTATGGCTTTTTGTGCTCACCCTAACTTGCCCCTGTTAGCTTTACAGTTGTAGTACACACTAGTGCTAGTGTAGTACCCTTGCTGCCCTGTCAGGCAGCCTCCCTGCAGTGTCCCCTGCCCCCCCCCCCCCCCCCCTGCATCTGTTCTACTTTAATTGTATATTATCCCCTATGTTATGTATATAAGAATGTCGTATCTTTAAGAAAGGTTAACATGTGATCACCAGTTATCATGTGAGTTGTTATGTGATTGTTACCCAGGAGGTATCAGTGACCAGAGGACTTAAGGGTGACCAATGGGACCCCACCAGAGTCATCCCCATAAAAGCCCTGGGATGAATCTCTTCTCTCTCTTAGTTCCTGAGTCTTTGCTGTGGTGCAGTCGAGCCTAAGAGTCTGGAGTCATAGGAGTCTCAAGTCAAGTCTACAGCCACAAGCTACAAGTCTACAAGTAAGATAAAGTCACAGCTTAGTCTGTCTACAGTCAAGTAAAGTCAGTCACTGTCATCTATTGTCAAGTCAACATGGCCTGCACTAAATTGTCCAAAACCATTGCAAGTCCCAGCAAGCCCTTAAGGTATCTGAAGTCACTGGCCACCTCCGTGGACCCCGCTACACTGTATAGACTGTACCATCTGTCACTCAGTAAAGCTACCATTGTCTGTAACTTGGCATCTGAGTCATTATTGCCCTCGTGCCTAGCCCAGGATCCAGCGGTGTACCTTCGGGTGGTATTGAGGATAAACCACGCCCTGTCGTCACGAATACAAGGGGTTAATCCCATCTGCCCCTAGGGTAATTCCATCTGCCCTGCATCTCACACCCCATACCACAACTTTTGGTATGTCCTCCCCCAGTCTGAACTGTGTCCAGTATTGTCAGAAAATCGCATGCTGATGCGAATAAAATTTGCGGGACTTTACCAGTGAAAAGTGTTTTACCCAAAGTGCTTGTGAAATAGAGGGGGAGGTGAAGAAAGAACTGTTATTTGCCATTGTGAACTGCAGACAGTCGGTGCCTGAAAGGGTTGACTTGGTCCGGGGTTTCCCACGCGCGCGAGCAGCTCCGCTCCGTCAGTCCCCAGAGGTGAAGCCTCTTCGGTACAGCGAGGAGGAACCAAAGAGCCGCCCTGTGTTGCACAGGGGAAGTTTTTGCCGACTGGATTAAAACCGGAAGTTCCCTGAGCGCAGCCATATTGAAAGCTCCGGCTGCTGTGCTCGTTTCTGCTGCTATCTGTCAAGCACCAGCAGCAGCGCAGATTTTGCAAACACAAACGATTGTCAGTATTAAGTCATCTCCAGCAGCGAGGTCATCACCTGCCCCAACAGTCGTGACCATGCCCGCCCTGCCTGCAGTCAACATCAACAGTCCTGGTGTTCCAGCGTCTGCACCAGTATTCTTGGGTAACCCTGTCCTCCCTACCTACAATGGAGACCCCTTCACCTTGAAGGCTTTCAAAGAGAGGATCCAGAGTTTGTTTGTTATTTACTCTTACCCTCCTAACTAACAGGTGCAATTGCTCACAGGACAACTACAGGGACCAGCTTTAGAGGAAGTCCGCACCTGGTCAGCCTCCGAGATGGTGACTGGAGAGGAGATCTTTGAAGGACTGGACCAGGTATTTGAGTCACATTCTCCGTCAGAGGTACGTCTCCGGCTGTATGAAAGGCAACAAAAGCCAGGTGAGACCTTGAGAGCATATGCCGTAGCCCTACAGAATGCCCCAGAGACTGTCCAAAAACTAGATGGCATAACTCCCGAGCAGGGCAACAAGGTGTTAATGGATAGATTAATTGATGGGGCTCATAATAAGTGGGACAAAGCCCAGCTGAGAATGTTAGCGATCCAAAACCCCAACAAGTCATTCCCTGCTTTCAAAAGGCTGGCTATCCAAGTGATTGAGTCCGGGACTGAGTTAGAGGAAGTTTGTACACCCCTTGCACCCGTACAAGAGCCACTAGTAGCAGTAGCCAAATCTATACCACCACCGTCACCAGCCCCCACCACAGTGTCCTCTACTTTGCCAGCCACCGCAGCCTCAGATTTACAGAGTGTTAGGCAGGACGTTGAACATCTGACTAAGGCTGTGAAGTAGCTTGACACCTGGACCGTGAACCTCCCCTGCATAGAAAACCTTCCCGCAATTTTAATTACCACAATCCTCCGCCCAATAGACCCTCAGGGACTCAAAGACCTTTTTGCACTTACTGTAATATCAGGACATTGGAAAATGCAGTGCTGGGATTTAAACAGATTTCCCCTGAGGTTGAGGACCACCCCACAACAACCTAAATCAGGACTCTCACTTTATGTCGCCTCCAGCCCCTATGTAAAAATTGTTGTAGAAGGTGTACCGTTGGAGGCGTTGATAGATACAGGGTCACAAGTGTCTACTATACCTAAAAGTGTTTTCTATCAGCATTGGGATGCTAGTTTACTGTGTCAGCCTGATGATGTTAACTTCAGAGTAGTTGCGGGTAATGGGCAACCAGTCCCCAGACATGGATACTGGGAGCCAACCATTCAGTTGGGAAAGCATGTACTTACCGGGCACGGAGTGATTGTAACTAATGTGACAGATAAGGGATCTGCCGAGTTTATATTGGGGATGAACATTATGAAAAATTGTTTTGCTGAAATATTATATGCTTTGAATGCCTCTCTTCCTGATCTGTCCCCTTCAGGCCAGCAGGCTGCGCAGCTCCATTTGAAAGTTCTACAGGTGGAGCAGAAGTTTGCCAACAAGCAAGTGAAATCTGCAGAGTATGAGTTCAAGACATCAGGTCGGGGACCTTACAACACAACACGGAGACCATCATCTGGTGTTATGCATGTCCCGGAGTCAAGGATAGGGACTATCAAGCCCTGCTGGAACTTATGCAATTGGAAGATCATCCTCTTGTTCGGGCTGTGAGAAGCATTGTCACTGTTACCAATGGGAGAGTCTTGGTGCGGTTAGTAAACCTGACTGATTGGAGAATTCTACTGTCTTGCCCAAATACACTCCTGAAGCCCAGCTGTACCTCCTATAGTCGAAGGACATTGTGACAGAACGTCTGGTGGCTCGACAGCGTGCAGCTCAAGTGGCCAAAGAATCCGGTGTGAGCCCTCCAGAGCACTGGTGGGTGCAACTCCAGGTTGGAGACGACACTACCCCAAGGGACCAAGTCAATGGGATCATCAATGTCACCAAGAGGTACCATGAGGCTTTCAGCAAGCGATCCACAGACTTTGGGCATACTTCAATGATCCAGCACAGAATCCTCACAGGTGATAACCCACCTATCAAGGAAAGACACCGTCCGGTCGCGCCAGGCATGTATCAGACTGTCAAGAAAATGCTGGCCGACATGAAAGTGGCAGGCATAATTCAGAAACCCCTTGTATTCGTGACACCAATGCATGTTTTAGCCTAAAACCACCCGAATGTAGGCTGGGCTAGGCACAGGGGCAATAAAGACTCCGACGACAAGTTACGGACAACGGTAGCTTTACTGAGGATAGACAGTTGGTAAAGTCTATACAGTTCAGCCAGGGCCCAAGGAGGTGACCAGTGACGCAGAAACATTAAGGGGCTTGCTGGGACTTGTAGTAGGACTGGACAATTGAATGCAGACCACGCTGACTTGACAGATGACAGGGACTGACTTGACTCATAAAGGGGTGACTTTAGCTTACTTGACTTTATGGTGGCTGCAGGACTTGACTTTGAGGTCTCCAACACTCTAGACACACACACTAGGCGACTGCACTGGACCTCAACAAAGCAAGCTCCACCCAGGGCTTATATGGGGGAGACTAGCATGGAGCCCATAGAACACTCTTGGGATGACCCGGTCACTGGTACCTCCTGGGCAACAATCACATGACATATTACATGATATAACTCTAAAAGATACAACACATTTTATACTACAATACACTGCAGAACATATGTACAGGGGGGGGGGGGGAACAGGTGCAAGGGGCCCTGGAGACACTGAAGGAGGCTGCCTGACAGGGCAGCAAGGGTACAGGGTAACATCTCCCGTGCTGGACCACCACACTAGGATTCAAGGGCAAAAGCAAAACTGAATGGAAAACTAAATCAGTGAAACTAAGCAAACTAAGCTGACTTTCCCAGCAGAAATTTGAAAATGCAGATACCAGGACTACAAAGGAATAACCAGGAATATATAATCCCCACCAAACTGCAATCAGGAACTTCAGCTCTGCATGAACCTAGAGCTGAGCAGTTAGCAGCAAGAAAGTTGTTGTCACGGTTCGGCTGGCTGGAGGTGGATCCTCTGTGCCAGAGAGGGATTGGCGTGGACCGTGTCGGTGGACCGGTTCTAAGTTGCTACTGGTATTCACCAGAGCCCGCCGCAAAGCGGGATGGTCTTGCAGCGGCGGTAGCAACCAGGTCGTATCCACCGGCAACGGCTCAACCTCTCTGACTGCTGAGATAGGCGCGGTACAAGGGATAAGGCAAGAGCAAGGTCGGACGTAGCAGAAGGTCAGGGCAGGCAGCAAGGATCGTAGTCAGGGGCAACGGCAGGAGGTCTGGAACACAGGCTAGGAACACACAAGGAAAGGCTTTCACTGGCACAAGGGCAACAAGATCCGGCAAGGTAGTGCAGGGGAAGTGAGGTAATATAGCCAGGAAGCAGGTGGAAGCTAATTAGGCTGATTGGGCCAGGCACCAATCATTGGTGCACTGGCCCTTTAAATCTCAGAGAGCTGGCGCGCGCGCGCCCTAGAGAGCGGAGCCAAGCGCCAGAACATGACAGCCGGGGACCGGGACAGGTAAGTGACTTGGGATGCGATTCGCGAGCGGGCGCGTCCCGCTATGCGAATCGCATCCCCGCCAGCAGAGTCAGTGCAGCGCTCCCGGTCAGCGGGTCTGACCGGGGCGCTGCAGAGAGAGGAACGCCGCGAGCGCTCCGGGGAGGAGCAGGGACCCGGAGCGCTCGGCGTAACAGTACCCCCCCCCCCTTGGGTCTCCCACTCTTTTTGGGACCTGAAAATTCTTTAATCGAGAAGACATCTGAGGATCCGGAGACAGGAGTAGCTTTCTCTAGACACTTGACTTCAAAGGGTCCAAGATAACGTGGTCCCAGATTAAAACTGGGGACACGGAAGCGGATATACTTGGCGGAGAGCCACACAAAGATAGGAGGAGTTCTTCTTTTTTTGTCGGCATGCTTCTTCATCCGGGATAAGGCTTGTATGAGGGATTTTTGAGTCTTTTTCCAGACGGTGGAGAAGCCCCGGGAAACCTCATCAACAGCGGGCAAACCAGAAGGCGTGGGAGTGGGGAGGGGGGGAAGAGGGTGAAGCTTGTCACGGGGCAGAGTGTTAACAGGACGGGGGCTATGAGGAGGAGACACAGCATAGTCCAGATAGGCCTTGGGGAGACCAGGTAAAGGAGGAGACACTGAGGTTTGACTGACGGGACTGGGAGCAGACGTGAGGCATTTTCTGTGGCAAGAAGCACCCCAGCTCTTGATCTCCCCGGTGGTCCAGTCAAGGGTAGGAGAGTGGCGTTGGGGCCATGGCAGGAGGTCTGGAACACAGGCTAGGAACACACAAGGAAAGGCTTTCACTGGCACAAGGGCAACAAGATCTGGCAAGGTAGTGCAGGGGAAGTGAGGTAATATAGCCAGGAAGCAGGTGGAAGCTAATTAGACTGATTGGGCCAGGCACCAATCATTGGTGCACTGGCCCTTTAAATCTCAGAGAGCTGGCGCGCGCGCGCCCTAGAGAGCGGAGCCGCGCATGCCAGAACATGGCAGCCGGGGACCGGGACAGGTAAGTGACTTGGGATGCGATTCGCGAGCGGGCGCGTCCCGCTTTGCGAATCGCATCCCCGCCGGCAGAGTCAGTGCAGCGCTCCCGGTCAGCCGGTCTGACCGGGGCGCTGCAGAGAGAGGAAAGCCGCGAGCCCTCCGGGGAGGAGCAGGGACCCGGAGCGCTCGGCGTAACAGTTGTATACCAGTTGTATAAAACTTAGTCAACTTTCTTCTCCATCACCTTTCATTTACTCTTAATACACTTATTGAAAAAAATTTAAATAATGCACCGAGGAGTTGCTAAAATTTACTGAGACTTTCTATGTGTGATTGTAACAATGATATATCGAAGTGAAAGGATGTATTTGTCATTGAGCCTATTGCGCAATAGATTATATCTTACAATAAACGAAAAACCCGTCCTACCTCTATTTTCATGCAGCTATGTGTTAGGTAGCCAGATGTAATCCAAGTGGGAGAAGCTAGCTACCCCTTCCCTCAATAATGCCAAAACTGTACTATACGTGCCAGCATTTCTTGTCGTTCACCTTGTTTAAAAAATAACTTTTTTCACTATATTAAAAGTGTTATCCATACTTGTTTTAAGGACTGTTTATCTTTATTTTGTATGCTCCCATTCCTTATCTTCTATGGGATATGTTATTGACAGCTGTTTATTCGTTTTCTGCACATCTACCGCCTTATTTGGAGATGCATGGGATAATCCTCTTCTCAAATGTTTGTTGATGTCTGAGAGATTCTGTATTGTATACTGTTTATTTTCCAATAAACTCTAATGTTTATTTAAAAAAAATAACTTAAAAGTGGTCAAATGCCACTACCTCCAGCTCAGGCATTTTATGATGTCGGAGTTGGGGACCTACGAGGTCTCCCGGCCTTCGGCGTTTGAACGGCTGTGCTGGTCCGGGCCGCAGACAAAAGGCCTTCTTTCTGATATCTACTCGATTATTATAGCCCCTCCGGAAGGAGATGCCCCAACCCATCGTTATATGAGCCATTGGGAGGAGGTTCTTAATACCACTATCACCCTCCCTCAGTGGCGATCTATTTGGGAGAGGGCTTCCCGAGCATTCATTTGTACCACATACAGGGGAATGCAATATAAACTGTTAATGGGCTGGTATCACACCCCTGAGCTTCTAAACAAGTTGAATCCTAGTATCCCGCCCCAATGCTGGCGGTGTGGTGTAGGGTTGGGTACGATTTCCATGTATTCTGGTCCTGGTAGGGACTGGGGTTCCTCTGGATCCTATGGTGTATCTTTTGTTCCTCTCCTGTAGATCCCTTCCTAAGCAGCCATTTAAGCTCTTCATGCACATGGTCTTAGCAGCTAAAACCCTAATTGCTAAACACTGGAAATCTTCCTTGCCTCCTTCCTCCCCAGAAAGTTATAGAGATTTTTAAATTACTTCTATTAAAAAAAAAATCTTAATCCTTCCAGTACTTATCAGCTGCTGTTTACTACAGAGAAAGTTATTTTCTTTTTGAAACTCTGCTGACACCTCTGTCCCGGTCAGGAACTGTACAGAGAATGATAGGTTTGCTATGGGGATTTGCTTCTGCTCTGGACCGTTTCCTACATGGACAGAGGTGTCAGCGAGCACTGTGGTCAGACAGAAAAGAAATTCTAAAAGAAAAGAACTTCCTCTGTAGTACACAGCAGCTGATAAGTACTGGAAGGATTAAAGGGTAACTCCCACCATCCTAATTTTTTTTTGCTAGCCCGTTAACCCCCCCCCCCCCCCAGCTACGGCACTAGCCCGTTCACTCCTCCCCTCCAACCACCCTCGCCCCGCATACCCCGTTCACTCATTAAACTTGCAGTTACTGCAGAGTCCGGCAGCGGGCGTGCAGGGACAGCGGCGGCAACGAGGCGGCGGTGGCGATGTGCGGGAGGAGTGGCCTCCCAGCCAGTGGCCGGGGAGCCAATGCGCTCGCTCCCGCCTGTCTGATTGACAGGCAGGGAGCGAGTGCAGCCTAACTGAAAAAGGACTGATTGCCACTCCAAAATCAGTCCTTTTTCAGTGGCCGGTTTTTAAATGTAAATGAAACCTTTTTAATGAAAAAAATAATAATAAAAGTATATTAGAGATATGTTGTAGTACATAAGTTCTACAACAACATATCAAAAAATAAAGTTGGTGACAGTGCCCATTTAAGATATTTTAACAGAAGTAATTTACAAATCTGTATAACTTTCTGGTACCAGTTGATTTAAAATAAATTGTTTTCCACCGGATCACCCCTTTAAGCTCGTTGTTGTTGACACATTTGCCGATGCCATATTTGCACTATTGTAGGCAGTATGGTTGTTTAATGTTCATTGAACATCTTCTGTTGTGTGACTGAGAATCCTTGACATGGTAGGCTGTATAGCGGAGATCAGACCCAATTTTGCATGACAATAAGTGCCTGTGCGACTGGAGAGGATGGGAAGAATTCCACATCAATATCACAGGCCGCTCCTCTCTGAAGTACTGCTCTGGAATCTACTTTGATAATCTTGACCGTATGGCTCCTTTTGATGTACTTGAAATCAATAAAGCCGAACAAAACAGTGTGAGTCCCCATCTAATAGAACTTGGTTATTCAAACATGACCGCTTCTAATGCAATTTATCTGGCCGCGCACACATCTGCTAGAGACGGGTTGTCTGATGTAAAATAAAATATATACAGGACAATAAAGAAAAAAAACGTAAACATTCAGAATATTTGAATTTGTTCCCAAATAGTCAAGATCTAATATTTTTGTAAAGGTTTCATTCTGTCAACAAACCTAAGTATTCATGGTACCCGAAGGCAAAAGTTCTATTAGCAGTCTTGAATGGAAAGTTTATATGATCTTATGATCAGGGACCTCTCTCTCTCTCTCTTTCTATTGTTTAATAATTTTGTTTAATTAAATCCCATGTCCACTTGCTATGCCCTGTGAGTGGCGCTCATGCTCTCCACCAATCATCTTGTTATTCCCTATCTTATGGCTATATAGGATATGGAATAACAAGGTGATCGGTGAGAAATATAAGCGCCATGCACATAAATACAGGCATTTACACCCCTTGGTATTCCATCAATGATGTTATCAATAGTTGTTTGAGGAATGTTCTGCAACGCTGAATGCACTTAGGCATTCAAATTATTAGGACTGTTGGAAGCTCCTTTTGTAATTGACCTATAACATCTCAGATGTGCTTAATGGGAGACTGCAGTCCATGGCAGCACGTTTAGGCCAAGTAGGCTACTCAACTGTAGCATGAGCAACCTGCAGCCTAGTACAGTGATCCCTCAACTAACAATGGCCTCAACATAAACAATGGTCTTTTCTGGACCATTGTAACTTAAAACCAGACTCAACATACAATGCTACGGACAGTCCAGATTTGCAAAACATGTCAATGGCTGGAAGAACCGACCAATCAGAATAAGCATTCACTGATAAAGCACTTGGATTACTGAAGGGTATGCACTGAATTCCTGTCTGGTAGCGCCTCCCTACAGTACAGGGTGGTACTACATGTTCTGCGCTACTCTGTGGATCCATTTTACTTTTTTAGGACACTGTGTACAGGACCCTGAAGAAGCTCCTGTCCTCTACACAGACAGTGATTACAGCTTCCAGCAGATCTTTCTTATTTTTATATGTAAGGATTTGCTTTATGTATATTTGTTATCTTCTTATTTTTTTGTTTAATCCAAACTTTTTCCTATTTTTGGATAACATTTTGGGGTCTTCAGAACCCATTACCAGGTTTACATAGAGTTATGGTCTTAACATCCAATGGTTTCAACATACAATGGTCGTACTGGAACCAATTAATATTGTAACTTGAGGAACCACTGTATTGTCGTGTTGAAAAATGGCTGCTACTCCCTACGTTTGCATAACCTTACAGCATGTCCTTCTCTGTTTTGCAATTTCAATGTTGAGGAGTGTATCCTACATGTATAGTATTGCCTTACATGTGCCTTCCTGACAGATCGGATATGTTGTAACATAAAGTTTTTGTACCATTAGCATAAGTCTTCAATATGTGAAGACTTATATAATGAATAATGCACAGAGTATAGTAAAGTTGAAACAACAGGTCCCCTCTCCAAAAAGCATATCCATTCCGGGAATATTTTTAGAAAAATTGCCATTGCCAGGTATATACTACAATACACTTGTTTATATGGACCAAATCAGGGGACCACAAAGTAGTTAGGCTTATCAACAACGTGAAGCCCATATAGATAGGATCTCAGTCATTAAAGGGGTACTCTGCCTCTAGACATCTTATCCCCTATCTAAAGTATAGAGGATAAGATGTCTGATCACTGGGGTCCCAGTGTTGGAGACCCTCGAGACCTCAGCTGCGGCATCCCAGACATCTGATGCACAGAGCGAACTTCGCTCCATGCCGGATGACTGGCTATGCAGGGCGGAGGCTCGTGACGGCACGGCCACTCCCCCTCCCATAGACTTGCATTGAGGAGGCGTGAGCATAACGTCATGAGCGTGGCGTGATGTGATGTCACGAGCCTCCAGCACTGCCCCCGATGCTCTAAACAAACACTGGGGGCAACAAAGATCAGACATCTTATCCTTTATCCAAAGGATAGGGGGTAAGATGTCTAGGGGCGGAGTACCCAATAAGTTCACGTCCATTTGTTGCACAATGAGGTAACATTCCTGTCACCGGCTGTTTGCTCCAAGCAACGTCATTACTCCACATAGGTGATAGATGATGCACTAAGAGGATATATTCCCAATAAAGCCTTTCAAGACAAGGAGCTTCACATCAACACCGACAGCAACTGGGATTGTAAATCAGTGTTTCCTTATGGGAAACAAGGTCAGTCGTGACTTTTTTCTCATAGAGGAACAGAGAGGTTAGGTCAATCTCATGATGTTCCTGTGTCTTGCAGGTAATGCCGGTGTTGCTATGAACTCCTCGCCTTCAAGTAAGAAAACAGTGACATAACACTGCCCCTGCCTTCTTGTATCAGTCATTTTCTCTGATATATGTGTGGTGAGGTTAGGGAGTGGTAGGTCTTTAAATCCTTTGTTACATGGAGGCCATTGTACACAGGTGGATTACATGCCTTTGCCTTGATTCAGTGATCACCTGTCACAATGATCATCAAGTTTTGTCAAAACAATGGTAAAAGATGTTGCTTCTAATATTAGGGTGCAATGGGCCACCCATTGTAATTTAGATCATTCCACTAGGGTGCAACTTTGCTGTGACAAATATCCTAATGCACAGTAGCTGTAGCATTGCACATCTCTAGAATCCATTGCCTTGGTAGATGATGCAGTCGGCTGATAACCATCCCGTATGTGGACACAGCTATAGCTGTAACAGTCAAAGCAGATGCTATGGGGCCTAGAGGTTGTGGGGTCCACTCTGGTTCAAGAAGGTTGTGTCAGATTTACTACTGGAGAGCAATTTACGAAAAAAAAAAATGGCTAACATAGCTGAAGAGTTTCAGGTGGAAGCAATATACATTTTTTCCCAATTGGATAAGCCTGGTAGGCTTCTAGACCATAGGTTGAAACCCCTCTCTAAAATGTATTTGATTCCCACTTTTTGCCTATCTTCTGGATGTAAATCCCAATATCCCTTAGAGGTCCTAATTGCTTTCTCTAGCTTTTATACTGATCTTTAAAGATAGTTTTCCAATCTGTATTACAAAAAATTTGCAGATTTCACAGGGCCTCATCTAGTTCAATTATTTTCGGGCTGGGTCAATGCCATGTGTGGATGCTCTCTGGGCATATATATCTGTAATTCCTAAACTGGGTAAATATTACTTCCTATGTAAAATCTTTAGACCCATTTTACTGAAATTTGTAACTAAAATTTTTATTGCACGCCTTAATTCATTTCTTGCTATGTACATTCATCCTGATCAAGTAGGGTTAACGCCTCGCTGACAGACCCCTGAACGAACCAGAAGGACAATTGATTTGATTTCTTTGGTACAAACTAAATTGGCTTGAACTACGGTCACTTCTACTTTTTGTCTCTCTGTTAACCCTTGTAAGGCTTTTTATTCCCTTTCTTGGGATTATCTATTTTTTTGTCGGAGGTCGGGCCCTTATTTCCTCACTCTCCTCTGTAGTCTGTATTCTGGCCTACTGCTAGGGTTAATATGAAGGGGCTTTTTTCTTCTCCTATTCTACTTCTACTATTGAGCAGGGCACTAGACATGGCTGCCCCATGTTGCCAATTTGAGCCATTGGCGTACTTGATCAGGAAAATTATAGCATTAATGGAATTGATGTGGAGGCATGAGGAATTGATATGCTGATGACGTTTTACTCTTTTTTTATGTTCCTCCTTGATGTCTTTACCTAATATGTATAAAGTTTTAGAACATTTTTCTATAGTGTCTGGGCGGTCGGGTTATCATGACAAGTCGGAGGTCCTTAAAGGGGTACTCCGACGCTTAGACATCTTATCCCCTATCCAAAGGATAGGGGATAAGATGCCTGATCGCAGGGGTCCCGCCGCTGGCGACTCCGTGATGCTGCAAGCCACTTGCAGCTGTCACGTCCCCTCCCATAGGCTTGCATTGAGGGGGCGGAGCCGTGAAGTCACAATGCTCCGGTCCCATGATCGACAGTAATTAGACCGGGAGCAAACACGCCCCGGGGACGGATTTTAACGGGATGCGGCGTGCAAGATCACAGGGGTCCCCAGTGGCGGGACCCCCGCGATCAGGCATCTTATCCCCTATCCTTTGGATAGGGGATAAGATGTCTAAGCGCCGGAGTACCCCTTTAACCTTACTGTAACCCCTCACATGGCTCATTTGATTCAACAGAATTTTGAAAGGCGATGGAGTGAAGATAAGTTGACTTATTTAGGAGTTTTTTTGACTTCTACGTTTGAGTCTATATATCGTATCAAAAATTAACCCCTCTGGAAGTCCATGAAAGAGGACTTGAAGACTTGATATTTCTTGAATTTATCATGGCTAGGATGTATCTTCTGAATCAAAATGACTCTTTTATAGAAAACCTTGTATTATTTTCGCTCTATTCTAGTAGATATCCTTTTCTTTTTTTAAGTAAATACAGAAAGATGTCATGGCATTCATACGGAGAGATTAATGTTGCTGGATTACCCAAAATATTTTGTATGTTTGAGGTTGGGACTTCCTCATCTTATTAAAAATGATAATGCTACCAGTCTAGTGTCATTGGTTCATCTCCATTGTAGGCTCTTGGACAAGCTGTGACTATGCCTATTGACTTATTGCCCTCAAGATCACACAGTAAAAAGGTTGACTATTTTATGACCTCTCCTTTAATTTGGCTTTGTGGGACAGGTTGAATGTTGCTCATTTGGCTTCTCGTCATATATCTGCTGCCCATTTGCTCTCTAATCCTACTTTTCGGCCTGTTCTTGGTTTTCAGGCTTTCCAATGGTGTCTTGACAAAAGCCTATATTGGATTGATGACTTTCTTTATAGACTTGGGATTTGCAAAAGTGAAAACTTTCAAACTGTTCACCCTATGTCAACATCTGAGTCCTTTGTTATAACCAAATTTCCCATTTCTTGGGTACTGTCAATACTATTACTGCTAATGTTGCTGTGCCTACATTTCCAAAAATGGTTCCTGGTTATTGACTTCTGTGCTTTCACCACTGGGGACCTGTGGGGTCTCCGTTTCATATATTCAGTTGACTCGTCCTAAGGTTCAGTGCTTTCGGAGATGGATCTTCAATATGTCATTACTCAGGTTAATGTAATTGTGTTTCCCCCCAATGAGAAACCAAACGGTGACCCAGCACATAAAGGAATGCGGCTTTATTTAGGAACTAAGTACAGCACACAGGTAAAAGTGTCTACTCCAACATCAAACACGTTTCAAGCGCATGCGCGCTCTTCCTCTGTCCACTCTCAGGTGCAGGTTTAAGTACCAACAATCAAGGCGGAGCAAAACTAAACTCAGTTACCTCCCCCGCAACCTGAGGGGGAGGGAAGGTAATTGTGTCTCCCACTCATGCCTTATTGAATAAACATATTCTAGGTACATCTACGTATGTACAGAAATTTGCTACCTTTCTCTTTTTTAGAGGCTAAAATTGCTCAAATCGCCTTCTGCTGATATGCCCGCTAGTGAATTTTATCAGTGCTGATCCCATCTGGTGAGCACTTGCCTGCTTGCATCTTGACACATAGTTAATAACTGAGGCATGGAGGTGGCCAATGATTGGCCGAAGAGGCACTTTCTAAGTTGACAGACAAGCAAGAAGCGCCATGCTAAATACAGGAAGCCCCAAATTAAATAGGTGTCCAGTATGTGTTCTCTATATCCCTGCTTTCCCTTGTATTAGATCCTTCAGCGCCTGAGATACGAGCAGTGTTTCCAGTAATCCCCTGCCAGACACATCAGTCACCGGGGATGTCTCTGAAGGACTCTCGGGAACATCTTCCTCAGAAGTGGTTTACAATTAGTGACTCAGCCGCTATAACTGGATGTTTTCATAGCACTAAATAAATCTTACCTCAATATAAAGGTATGTTATCATAACAGGAACGTCTCAGTAATGAGGCTTTCATGCTACAATGCCATTAAGTGTTTCCCACAGCGATTCCTTTCACAAATCTGGTTTAAAAGTCCAATACAGTGGTCCCTCCACATACGATGGTAATCCAGTCCAAACGGACCATCGTTTGTTGAAACCATTGTATGTTGAGGGATCCGTGCAATGTAAAGTATAGGACAGTGGTCTACAACCTGCGGACCTCCAGATGTTGCAAAACTACAACACCCAGCATGCCCGGACAGCCGTTGGCTGTCCGGGCATGCTGGGTGTTGTAGTTTTGCAACATCTGGAGGTCCACAGGTTATAGACCACTGTTAGAGGAAGTTGTCCCCGCCGCTCCGGACCGTCACCGCTACCCGGGATGTCGCCGTCCATCGCTGTCACCGTGTCCCCGACGCTCCGGCAAGGCCTCTGCTTCCCCGGCATCTGCGCTCTCCATCACCGCCATCGCGTCGCTACGCACGCCGCTCCTATTGGATGACGGGACGGCGTGCGCAGCGACGTGATGACGTCGATGGAGAGCGTCGACAATACAGGGGACCCCGAAGAGGACGTGCCGGAGCCCCGAGGACAGGTAAGTGATCGTCAGCACAGGGCACGGGGCACCGTAAATGGCTATCCGGTGGCAGCTGAAGCAGTCTGCGCTGCCGGATAGTGGTTTATGCGATGGCCCCGACATATAAAAGCATCTGTTAGGATTCGGCAGGCTGGAGGTGGATCCTCTGTGTCAGAGAGGGATTGGCGTGGACCGTGCCGGCGGACCGGTTCTAAGTTGCTACTGGTATTCACCAGAGCCCGCCGCAAAGCGGGATGGTCTTGCAGCGGCGGTAGCAACCAGGTCGTATCCACCGGCAACGGCTCAACCTCTCTGACTGCTGAGATAGGCGCGATACAAGGGATAAGGCAAGAGCAAGGTCGGACGTAGCAGAAGGTCAGGGCAGGCAGCAAGGATCGTAGTCAGGGGCTGGAGGTCTGGAACACAGGCTAGGAACACACAAGCAAAGGCTTTCACAGGCACAATGGCAACAAGATCCGGCAAGGAAGTGCAGGGGAAGTGAGGTTATATGGACAGGGGGCAGGTGGAAGCTAATCATACTAATTGGGCCAGGCACCAATCATTGGTGCACTGGCCCTTTAAATCTTAGAGAGCTGGCGCGCGCGCCCTAAGGAGTGGAGCTGCGCGCGCCAGGACGTGACAGCCGGAGACCGGGACAGGTGAGTGACTTGGGATGCGATTCGCGAGTGGGCGCGTCCCGCTATGCGAATCGCATCCCCGCCGGCAGTCAGTGCAGCGCTCCCGGTCATCAGGTCTGACCGGGGCGCTGCAGAGAGAGGAACGCCCCGAGCGCTCCGGGGAGGAGCAGGGACCCGGAGCGCTCGGCGTAACAGTACCCCCCCCCCCTTAGGTCTCCCCCTCTTTTTGGGACCTGAAAATTCTTTAATCGAGAAGACATCTGAGGATCCGGAGACAGGAGTAGCTTTCTCTAGGCACTTGACTTCAAAGGGTCCAAGATAACGTGGTCCCAGATTAAAACTGGGGACACGGAAGCGGATATACATTGGTGCACTGGCCCTTTAAATCTTAGAGAGCTGGCGCGCGCGCGCCAGGACGTGACAGCCGGAGACCGGGACAGGTGAGTGACTTGGGATGCGATTCACGAGCGGGCGCGTCCCGCTATGCGAATTGCATCCCCGCCGGCAGTCAGTGCAGCGCTCCCGGTCAGCGGGTCTGACCGGGGCGCTGCAGAGAGAGGAACGCCGCGAGCACTCCGGGGAGGAGCAGGGACACGGAGCGCTCGGCGTAACAGCATCGTATGTTGATGCCGCCTTCAACATGCAATGGCCTCTGAGAGGTCATTGTATGTTGAAATGATCGTATGTCGGGGCCATCGTAGGTCGAGGGGGGGTCACTGTACTAAAAAAGTGAATAGCTCTAGACCATCGATCTCCAAACTGTGACCCTCTAGATCTAGAAAAACTACAACTCCCACCATGCCTGGACACCTTAAGTCTCTTTGACGCCTTAAAGGGGTACTCCCCTGGTAAAAAAAAAATAAAAAAAATGTTATCAACTGGTGCCAGAACGTTAAATAAATTTGTAAATTACTTCTATAAAAAGATCTTAATCATCTCCAATTGATTCCTAGGTCACTTTTCCTAATGTTCCAATCACATCACAGTGGTTTATGTGGTCCAATCACAATGATTGCATGTAATAGTCCCCTATGGTGACTAAAACATAGTGAAAAAAGGTGTAAAAATAAAGGTTAATAAATGTGATTTAACCCCTTCCCTAATAAAAGTTTGAATCACCCCACTTTTCCTATTTTTTATATATAATATTGTAAACAAAAACAAACATATGTGGTGTCACCGCGTGCGTAAATTTCTGGACTATTAAAATAAAACATTAATTAAACCACATGGTCAATGGCGTACACGTAAAAAAAAAAATCAAAACCTATACAAACTGTGTATCGTTTTCATCGTACGGACCTACAAAATTTAGGTAATTTGTCATTTCCACGGAAAAGTGCACTGCATAGAAACGGAAACCCCTAAAAGTTGCTAAATGTATTTTTTTTGCAATTTTGCACCACAAATTTTATTTCATTTTTTTACCGTAAGAGGTTGTGGTAAAATGATTGATGTCATTACAGTTGAATCGGTGGCGCAAAAACAAGTCTCTTTTTAAATTTATGCCAAGATATGGAACGTAGGGCTAGGAGGTATACCGGTTCATACCGAATACCGAAATTTTTGGGCTGCACGATATGAATTTTTCCCATACTGCAATACCTCCCCCTTGGGAAGGAATGAATCAACCCAGCGCTGCGCTGTCCCCACATCGGGGAACTAATCATATGTGACCCGCCAGCGCTGTTCTGCTCCCCCCTAATTAATTATCAGCCCAGCGGGGTACTACTCACATATGTCAAGCATTGCCCTCCTCCTCTTTGTTGGGGGCTGCTCGCGCTGGAACTCACTGTACGCCAGTGGTCTCCAACCTGCGGACCTCCAGCTGTTGCAAAACTACAACTCCCAGCATGCCCGGACAGCCAACGGCTGTCCGGGCATGCTGGGAGTTGTGGTTTTGCAACAGCTGGAGGTCCGCAGGTTGAGACCACTGCTGTATGCTGTATTCCTATGCCCGGGCTGCAAAAGATAAAGAAAATAAACTTTAACTTACCTACGTCGGCCTTACGCTGGAGACGGGAACGTCGGATAGCCGTCAGCCTATCACCGGCCGGAGCGATGTCCCGCCCCGGCCAGTGATAGGCTGAGCCCACTGTCATGTAAGAAGCCGGGGGGGGGGGGGGGGGTGAAAGAAATACCGTTATATACCGTGGAACCGCCATAAGTTACAAAAATATTGTGATACACATATTTGGTCATACTGCCCAGCTCTAATGGAACGTATACAAAAAGAGCAAAATACTTCCCCCCCCCCCGCCCTTTCACCCCCAACCAACCCACCCCTTCAGGCCTACATACATTATACACATTACAGATATAGGGGCACGGAATCAGAGGGGCAGAAAATGGCCAACAAGTCTCTTATTGGGAAAATTGGAAAAGTTATGATTTTTAGAAGGGGTTAAAAATGAAAGGAGCAATCTGATTCGTCGCTATGGGCAACTGCACCACTTTTCCTCTACACAGGTTTTGATATACCTCCCTCATCATCTTTACATCTCTAGGGCTTTGATGGTGTGATGACAGCTCCACCACCTGTAGACATCAGTTTGACATGGCCTTCTCCTTTTCCAGAGCGGACGCTCATAAGAGGTTGTCATCTGGAAAAAGAAGGCCACCGCAAACTGATGTCTATAGCGCTCTGCGCAGGTGGTGGAGCTACCATCACACCATCAAAGACCATTTCAGGCATGAAATCTGCATCAGTGAATCCCCCCATACAGGTAGCATTGCTTCTACTGAATATCAGTAAGGAAGGTTTACAGACAACGCAATAAGAAACACCAGTCGGGGGCAAATGTTTGCATCTTGCCTTATGAGGTGCATCCCAAATGATTCACACTACAAGAGAAATATACATTGGCTGATATAGTGTGCTGTAGACAAATAATGTTGCCGATAGGGAACTATAGGGATCTCATGTGACCCCATTTTGGAAACTACACCCCTCACAGAATTTAATAAGGGGTGCAGTGAGTATTTACACCCCACTGGCGTTTGACAGATCTTTGGAACAGTGGGCTGTGCAAATGAAAAATTACATTTTTCATTTTCACGGACCACTGTTCCAAAAATCTGTCAGACACCTGTGGGGCGTAAATGCTCACTTATTACATTACATGAGGGGTGTAGTTTCCAAAATGGGGTCACATGTGGGGGGGGGGGGTCCATTGTTCTGGCACTATGGGGGCTTTGCAAACGCACATGGCCTTCAATTCCAGACAAATTTTCTCTGCAAAAGCCCAATGGTGCTCCTTCTCTTCTGAGCATTGTAGTTCACCTGCAGAGCACTTTACATCCACATTTGGGGTATTTTGGGGCTTTTTTTTCCTTATCCCTTGTGAAAATGACAAATTTACGGTAACACCAGCATTTTAGTGAAGAAATTTTTTTTTTTTCCATTTTCCCATCCAACTTTAACGAAAATTCGTCAAACACCTGTGGGGTGTTAAGGCTCACTATACCCCTTGTTATGTTCCGTGAGGGGTGTAGTTTCCAAAATTTGGTCATACATGGGTATTTATTTTTTTGCGTTTATGTCTGAACCGCTGTAAAATCAGCCACCCCTGTGCAAATCACCAATTTATGCCTCAAATGTACATGGTGCGCTCTCACTCCTGAGCCTTGTTGTGCAACCGAAGAGCATTTTACGCCCACATATGGGGTATTTCCGTACTCAGGAGAAATTGCGTTACAAATTGTGTTTTTTTTCCCCCCCTTTTACCCCAACTTTTCCTTTTCATAAGTGGTAAAAGGAGAAAAAGCCCCACTAAATTTGTAGTGCAATTTCTCGCGAGTACGGAGATACCCCATATGTGGCCCTAAACTGTTTCCTTGAAATACGACAGGGCTCTGAAGTGAGAGAGCACCATGCGCATTTGAGGCCTAAATTAGGGATTTGCATAGGGGTGGACATAGGGGTATTCTACGTCAGTGATTCCCAAACAGGGTGCCTCCAGCTGTTGCTAAACTCCCAGCATGCCTGGACAGTCAATGGCTATCTGGAAATGCTGGAAGTTGTTGTTTTTTTTTTTGGGGGGGGGGGGGGGCAGTGTAAGGGTGTATATATGTAGTGTTTTACCCTTTATTATCAGTGTAGTGTAGTGTTTTTAGGGTACAGTCACACGGGGGGTTTACGGTGAGTTTCCCGCTAGGAGTTTAAACTGCGCCAGAAAATTTGCCACAGCTCAAACGTGAAGCAGAAAACTCACTGTAAACCCGACCGTGGGATGGTACCCTGTACATTCCCATGGGGGGCAAACCTCCAGCTGTTGCAAAACTACAACTCTCAGCATGCACTGACAGACCATGCATGCTGGGAGTTGTACTTTTGCAACAGCTGGAGGCACACTGATTGGAAAACCTTGAGTTAGGTTCTGTTACCTTACTCAGTATTTTCCAACCAGTGTGCCTCCAGCTGTTGCAAAATAACAACTCCTAGCAAGTACTGATCGCCGAAGGGCATGCCCAGTTGTAGTTATTCAACAGCTGGAGGCATGCAACTACAACTCCCAGCATGCCGAGACAGCCTTTTGCTGTTCGTGCATGCTGGGAGTTGTAGTTTTGCAACATCTGGAGGGCTACAGTTTAGAGACCACTGCATAGTGGTCTTCAAACTGTCACCCTGCAGATGTTGCTAGGCAACTACTCACCTCCTGCAGCAGGATCGGCGCACGCCGCCCAAGCTGGACGATCGCTGCCCGCCACCGCCCGGTAAGGGACCTCCACCGTCGCTCACATCACGGTTCCCCCGCTCTGCCTGGACTACCATGGGTGGGCAGAGCGGGGAAATGGAAATGGAACCCCAACATTGACGCCGGGGATCGGGGTCCCCAGCACCCGGGGTGCACGTCCCGCACCCGCTCATGTCCTCCGGAAGAGGGGCGGAGCGGGAGTGACACCCGCAGCAGGTGCCCTGATTGGTCGGCCGGGAAACCGGCCAACGAATCAGGGCGATCGTGAGGTGGCACCAGTGCCACCTCACCCCTGCAGGCTCTGGCTGTTCGGGGCCGTCAGAGACAGCCAGTAATTCCGGGTCACTGGAGACCCGATTGACCCGGAATCTGCCGCAGATCGCTGGACTGAATTGTCCAGCGATCTGCGGCCATCGCCGACATGGGGGGGCATGATGACCCCCCTGGGCGATATGCCGGGATGTCTGCTGAACGATTTCAGCAGGCATCGGGCACCGGCTCCCCTCCGGCTAGAGGCGGGGGGCCGGGAATGGACAGGACGTACTCCTACGTCCTCGGTCCTTAAGGACTCGGAAAAGGGGCCGTTTGAGTACGTCCTGCGTCCTTAAGGGGTTAAACAACACAATGTAACTCCAAGTCACTGACACGTCTGTGAAATCCCACTGTCCACTCAGGAAGAACACTGATTGACAATCAATTTCACATGCTGTTGTGCAAATGGAACAGACAACAGGTGGAAATTATAGGCAATTAGCAAGACACTCCCAATAAAGGAGTGGTTCTGCAGGTGCTGATCTCAGACCACTTCTCAGTTCCTATGCTTCCCTGTTGATGTTTTGGACACTTTTGAATGCTACATAATATTCTTCCATACAATATACCTCTATATAATGTACTTCCATACAATGTACTGCTATACAATGTCCCCCTATATAAAGTACTGCCATATAATGCACCTTCATACAATATACCCCTATATAATGCACCTACATATAATGAACCTCCATAAAATGTACGCTATATAATATTCTTCCACACAATGTACCTCCATACAATATACCTCTATATAATGTACTTCAATATACTTCAGTACTGCTATATAAGGCACCTACATACAATGTACCTCTATATAATGTTCTGTCATACAATGTACCTGTATATAAAGTACCTTAATATAATGTAACTCTATATACAATGTACATCCATATAATACAACTTCATACAATGTACACCTATATACTGTACCTTCATATACTTTAGCTATATTTAAGGCACCTCCATACAATGTACTTCCATATACTGTACCTCCATACAATGTGCCTCTATATAAGCCACCTAAACACAATGTACTTCTATATACTGTACCTCCATACAATGTACCTCTATATACTGTACCTCCATTTACTGTACCTCTATATAAGGCACCTACATACAATGTACCTCTATATACTGTACCTCTATTTACTGTACCTTCATACAATTTACCTCTATATAAGGCACCTACATACAATGTAACTCTATATACTGTACCTCTATACAATGTACCTCTATATAAGACACCTACATACAATGTACTTACATATACTGTACCTCCATACAATTTACCTCTATATAAGGCACCTACATACAATGTAACTCTATATACTGTACCTCTATATACTGTACCTCTATATAAGACACCTACATACAATGTACTTATATAAACTGCACCTCCATACAATGTACCTCTATATACGGTACCCCCATTTACTGTACCTCTATATAAGGCATCTACATAGAATGTACTTCTATATACTGTACCTCCATACAATGTACCTCTATATACTGTACCTCCATATAAGGCACCTACATACAATGTACCTCTATATTCTGTACCTCCATACAATTTACCTCTATATAAGGCACCTACATACAATGTACTTCTATATACTGTACCTCCATATACTGTACCTCCATTTACTGTACCTCCATATAAGGCACCTACATACAATGTACTTCTATATACTGTACCTCCATACAATGTACCTCTATATACTGTACCTCCATTTACTGTACTTCTATATAAGGCATCTTCATACAATGTACCTCTATATACTGTACCTCTATATACTGTACCTCCATACAATGTACCTCTATATACTGTACCTCCATACAATGTACTTCTATATACTGTACCTCTATATACTGTACCTCCATACAATGTACCTCTATATACTGTACCTCTATATACTGTACCTCCATACAATGTACTTCTATATACTGTACCTCCTATATACTGTACCTCCATACAATGTACCTCTATATACTGTACCTCCATACAATGTACCTCTATATACTGTACCTCCATATAAGGCACCTACATACAATGTACCTCTATATTCTGTACCTCCATACAATTTACCTCTATATAAGGCACCTACATACAATGTACTTCTATATACTGTATCTCCATATACTGTACCTCCATTTACTGTACCTCTATATAAGGCACCTACATACAATGTACTTCTATATACTGTACCTCCATACAATGTACCTCTATATACTGTACCTTCATTTACTGTACTTCTATATAAGGCACCTTCATACAATGTACTTCCATATACTGTACCTCTATATACTGTACCTCCATACAATGTACCTCCATTTACTGTACCTCTATATACTGTACCTCCATACAATGTACTTCTATATACTGTACCTCTATATACTGTACCTCCATACAATGTACCTCTATATACTGTACCTCCATACAATGTACTTCTATATACTGTACCTCCATACAATGTACCTCTATATACTGTACCTCTATATACTGTACCTCCATACAATGTACCTCTATATACTGTACCTCCATACAATGTACCTCTATATACTGTACCACTATATACTGTACCTCCATACAATGTACCTCTATATACTGTACCACTATATACTGTACCACTATATACTGTACCTCCATACAATGTACCTCTATATACTGTACCTCCATACAATGTACCTCTATATACTGTACCTCCATACAATGTACCTCTATATACTGCACCTTCCTCGAGTACTATATACACTATACACCCCTCCGGCACCCCCCCTGCTCTCCCTGTGCCTCCCTTTAGCCGCTGATCTCGCCCTCTCCCCCCAGTATATGATCCGCCCCGCCCGGCCCGGAAGCCTCAGGTCTCGGGGGCGCGCCTGTGTGTTCTCCGGCATTACAGCTGCGCGGGCCCGGGGTCCGGGAGGAGGAGGACGGCGGAGGAGCCACAAGTGGAGGCGGCGGTGACAGCAGGGCAGAGCGGCGGGCATCATCCCTCAGTCTCCGGGGTGAGTGACACTACAGACCGGGGGAGGGCGGCACAGGCAGCATGCTCGGCCACCGGCAAAACTTTCATTACTTGTGTGAGTGGGAGAGAGAGAGAGAGAGGAGCCCCCTGCAGGGGAGAAGGGGCAGGTGTGCCAGGTGAGGAGGGGGCACAGCCTGGACCCTGGGGGGGCACTACTCTCTGGGGTTGGGGTGCCCAGTGCAAGGAGCACTGAGTTATTTGCAGAACTGGGGGCAGCATGGGCACTGCAGGAATGCAATATATATATATATATATATATATATATATATATATAGTGTTGTAAGGGGGGGGGGAGCCCCTTTAATTTTAGGGAGTCTGTAGTGAAGCAACTTTGTGGGGTCACCCCAAACTCTATAGCCCTGCTGCAACATGGATACATGTGTAAGACAGTGGTCTCCCAGCTGTGGACCCTCCAGCTGTTGCAAAACTACAACTCCCAGCATGCCCGGACAGCCGAAGGCTGTCCGGGCATGCTGGGAGTTGTAGTTTTGCAACAGCTGGAGGGTCTACAGGTGGGAGACCACTGGCGTAGGAGACCTCAGTTTTGTTCACCTGCAATAGAGAATAAAGCTTCAACCTGCAAGTGACCTGAATAGCTGCTCTCAGGCACCTGCTGACCACATATGGTGGAGGTTCTGTCCATAGCGGTGGTCTTCAACCTGCCCATCTGTCCTACAACTACCATGCTGGTTCCAAATTCTACTTTCTGGTTAGAGATTGTGGACTTGAGGGAAGGGGTGCCCTAACTTATGGTATGGGGGTTGGGGGGGGGGGGGGGAGGGGGTCTACAAATTATCTGGTTACTTGACTTTAATGGTTGGTCCATGCGTCCTACCTACGTGACCTATGGACGTTCCTGAGATTTGTCATGGACGGGTCTACGTTTCGTGTAGGTCCTTTCATCCAGCATCCTACAACTTGGTTATGGTAGAACTTTCTCCAAGCAGAGGACCTCCTAAGACAAGACCCCCGGTTCCTATGTCTTGGGCTGCTGCAGAATGGAAGGATTTCGACTTTTCCTATTTTTTGGCTTTGACCCCAAAAAAGCAAAAAACACTATGGGGGGGTATTTATCATTGGATATACACGTCTTTTATTGCGTACTATTGTCGCATTTCAACTTGTGATTTACGACTTTTCATTGCGCCTTTGTCATTACATCGTTTTCAGGTTCCGGCTGCAAATCAACTTTTGACAGCTTCTTTTTTGCAGTGGTCGGGAATTTACTATTAGCGCCTTTTATACTTTGTGGCAAAAAACGGTTACTAATACTGCAATTTTGTCGCAATTCAAAGTAATTTTTAAACTGACATTAAAAAGTGCCATACCATCAGTTTTGGCTAGTAAACCCCAATAAACCCCAAAGTTACGATATAGCATGCGACAAATGATAAATTTGGCGCAAGTCCGTCGAAAACACCACAAATAGGGTAAAAAAAACCCACATAGAACAACCAGTTTTGATAAATACCCTCCACTATGTGTATTTCCAGCCTTGGGGCTCTATTTATTGGGTGTTTCCTAACACTTCGGCGGTGCCACATAAATACAACGTAAGCCTTCTTCTCAACAGTGTGACCTAATGCTGTATCCGAGCCGGTAATCTGAGCCGGTTGTCCGCCATTTGTCGGTATGTATGTTGTCTTTGGACGTTGCAGGTGGTGCTCCCCGGAGGTGATACTACCTGGTGATGTCATTTAAGCCAAATCCTGAATGACATCTAATCCTCCGCCGGTATTGAAGGTGATAGTTTTCACTCTGAAGAAATACCGGACTCTTAGTAGGACAATACCTGCATTGTGTGCGCCGGCGTACAGGAGCTTTTAGATGATACTAATAAAGTTCTTGTTGTTCTGGAGATGATGTAACGCAGGTTCTCCTTTTGGTTTTGCTCAGAACGACCATAAATTATTCACCCCGGATGATCCATTCCTGTCCATGTTTGAGGGTGTCACATAGTATCAGGAACAAGATCTTCTAGCACAGTAGTCTCCAAACTGTGGACTAGAGCCCTGCATCGGGATTGGGGTCCCACGGGATCCAGTAAAAAACTTGCGGGCAGTAATGAGGCTGTTGTGGACGGTCACAGAACGTACAACGGGTCCCGCTAAATCCTACGCATTCCCGCAACCCTCTGAGATGCCACAGGGGGCTGATGAAATGGCACACGGGGTACTACTTCTAAAAGCCCGGACAAAATGTTCTTGGGAGCGGGCGGGATCGGACACGCGTTGCGGGAACGTGAGGGAGTGGCGCACACACCTTGGGGGAGTAGGCGGTAATGGTCAGAAATCCAGCGGGAGTGGGATAAAAAATTGAATGAATAAATGAATAAAAAAACAAACAGTCCCACGCAGGGTTCTATTGTGGACCTCCCAGATGTTGGCAAACTAAGTAGTACCAAATGTTGGAAGTCGTAGATTTGTAACATCTGGAGGTCCACAGTTTGGAGACCACTGCTTTAGCTTCTTCAAACTGTTGACTCATTCAGACTGTGGTGTCCCGTGGCATTGAAGTTGGCCCATAGTACGTGTTGTTGGGTTTTGGTGTGTGTGTGTGTGATGGTGTTTAAAGGGGTACTCCGGTGGAAAACTTTTATTTGTTTGTTTATTTTTTTAAATAAACTGGTGCCAGAAAGTTAAACAGATTTTAAAATGACTTCTATTTAAAAAAAAAATATCTTAATCCTTCCAGTACTTATTTGCTGCATAATAGTACAGAGGAAATTCTTTTTTTTTTTTTTTTTTGGAACACAGTGCTCTCTCCTGACATCATGACCACAGTGCTCTCTGGTGACATCTCTGTCCATTTTAAGAACTGTCTAGAGTAGGAGAAAATCCCCATAGCAAACATATGCTGCTCTGGACAGTTCCTAAAATGGACAGGGATGTCAGCAGGGAGCACTGTGGTCATGATGTCAGCAGAGAGCTCTGTGTTCCAAAAAGAAAATAATTTCCTCTGTAGTATTCAGCAGCTAATAAGTACTGGAAGGATTAAGATTTTTTTTAATAGAAGTAATTTACAAATCTGTTTAACTTTCTGGCACCAGGTGATTTAAAAATAAAATAAAAAATAATGTCCACTGGAGTACCCCTTTAACAGTGTTAGGCTGCATTTACACCTACATAGAGATCTGTGACGCTATTGGATCTGGTCCAATAGTTGGGCTTGGCCTTGCATTCATAATACATACATAGATGTGTGAATGTGGCTCGGACTGTATAGGGCTTTAAGCAGGGGTCAAGTCCTGCAGGAATGCGTGGGAACGGAGTTCCTGCACTTTTTCTAAAGCAGGAACACCTTTCCCATTAGCAGGACCAGCCATTGGGTACAAATCATGGGTGAGTTCCCTCACTTTTTTTTCCCCAGGATTTGACTCCTGGCTTTAAGCGTACCTCCAAAGTTCAGCTGCAGCCCCTTCTTGGGATCAGGCATGGTGGTCCACAGTTTGGAGACCACTGCGCTAGAAGATTTTGTCCTTTATACTATGTGGCACCCTCATACATGGACAGTTGCCTGGGCAGCACAGTACTCACTGGGCGTCTAATGGTTGTCTTATCAACTGTACCGTAGACTGCGTTTCTCCGCGCCAAATTTGAGAAACAGGTGAGTTTCATTTTTGCTTTAAAAGTCTTTGGTGGAGGCCACAAGAGTGGTCATCCTCATGAGGCCAAAATGTGACAATGACCGCACACTTTTGCTGTCATCCCTAGTATGTACATATGCATAAGCCAGTGTTTCCCAACCTGGGTGCCTCCAGCTGTTGCGAAACTACAACTCCCAGCATGCCCGGACAGCCAACGGCTGTCCGGGCATGCAGGGAGTTGTAGTTTCGCAGCAGCTGGAGGCACCTTGGTTGGGAAACACTGGCTTAAAGGGGTACCCTGGTGGAAAACATTATTATTATTATTATTATTATTATTATTATTATTATTATTATTATTTATATCAACTGGTGTCAGAAAGTTAACCAGATTTGTAAATGACTTCCATTAGAAAATCTTTACCCTTCCTGTAGTTTTTAGCAGCTGTATGCTACAGAGGAAATTCTTTTCTTTTTGAATTTCCTTTTTTGTCTTGTCCACAGTGCTCTCTGCTGACACCTCTGTCCGTGTCAGGAACTGTCCAGAGCAGCATATGTTTGCTATGGGGATTTTCTCCTGCTCTGGACAGTTCCTGATACGGACATCAGGTGTCAGCAGAGAGCACTGTGGACAATACAAAAAAGAAATTCAAAATGAAAAGAACTTCCTCTGTAGCATACAGCTGCTAAAAAGTACTGAAAGGGTTAAGATTTTTTTTTAATAGAAGTAATTTACAAATCTGTTTAACTTTCTGGCGCCAGTTGATTAAAAAATAAATAAAAATAAATAAAAAGTTTTCCACCGGAGTACCCCTTTAAGTCCTTATCTGTCACACAGTGCATGAAGATGTCATGTATTTAGGTAGGGGGTACTTTGCTTGGGAACATTAAGAAATCCTCCAGGCTGATACATTCATCCAATTTGATACATTGCAAAAAGAATGTGCCCATATTACTAGGGGTGCACTGAATTAACAATTCCGGACCGAACACGAAAATTCAGGATGTGCGTGGCTGAAAACCGAAAATGACTTTATCCCCATTCACCTATTTTGAAATGTGAGATATATATATATATATATATATATATATATATATATATATATATATATATATATATTATTAGACTTTTTAATGAAGTTCATAATTAATAAATAAATAATTCTGCCATCTGGTGGATGGTTGCCAAGTTGCCCATAGCAACCAATCAGATCGCTTCTTTCATTTTTCAGAGGCCTTTTCAAAAAGGAAAGCAGCGATCTTATTGGTTGCTATGGGCAACTTAGCACTTTTTTCCTTTTGGACAGGTTTTGCTAAATCTCCCTCATGTTAACATGGTGAAATCTGGCAGGAAAGTTCTGCTGAGAAATTCTGTTGCAGCACAGTCCCATTGTTTTCAGTGGGATACTGCAGTACGGTGCGCATTGCAGAATTTCCGCACCAGAAACATTTTTGTGCGGAAATTCGAATTCTGGCCTCTGCACAGAAAGAATTGACATGCCAGTTTTTTTTCTGCAATCTGTTTGGAAATGCATTGCCGTCTGTCGAGACAGCGCATTTCTGTGCCGGCATATTCTGCTGCGCCGCTGTCTGCAGAATTTCTGCCAGATTTTGAGTGAACGTTCCGTAAAAAATGTTCTATGTGGACATAGCCTAAGCAGTATAATTCTACCTGTATATGACTACGATGCTGGTCGCTGGCTGAGAGAGGGTCGGATTTGTCAGCCTTTTTCCTTTTTTTTTTTTCTCTAAATTGGCAAAGTGCAGAAAACAGCATTTTCGCCTTCTGATATATCCCTTCCCTTCACATGTTCCGCATCCATTGCTGGTTTGACACTACAGATTTAATGCTGCAAATTTGGTCAATATAAGGAAATTGCTATATGGAATTTTTTGAGATGATCACATGACCATATTACCCATAGGGAAACGTATGTTACAGTGATCCCTCAACTTACAATTGCCTCAACATACAATAGTTTCAACATACAATGGTCTTTTCTGGACCATCGTAAGTTGAAACCAGACTCAACATACAATGTACAGACAGTCCAGATCTGTGAAACGTGTCAATGGCTGAAAGAACCGACCAATCAAAATGGGCATTCACTGGTAAAACTCCTGAATTACTGAAGTGTATGCACTGACTGCTGTCTGGTAGCGCCCCCTAGAGTACAGGGAGGTATTACATGTTCTGTGCTCTTTACCTGTACCAGGATTAGCTGCTCCATTGGACACCAGGTGAGGGCAACTCCATTACTTTTTTAGGACACTGTGTACTGTACAGGACCCTGAAGAAGCTCCTGTCCGCTACATAGACCAGTGTTTCCCAAGCAGGGTGGCCCCAGCTGTTGCAAAACTACAACTCCCAGCATGCCCGGACAGCCAACGGCTGTCCGGGCATGCTGGGAGTTGTAGTTTTGCAACAGCTGGAGGCTCCCTGCTTGGGAAACAGTGACATAGACAGTGATTACAGCTCCCAGCAGATCTTTCTTACTATTATATATAAGGATTTGCTTTATCTATATTAGATATCTACTTATTTATCTTTAATCCTCACTTTTTCCTATTTTTGGATGACATTTTTGGGCTTCAGAACCAATTACCAGGTTTCCATAGAGTCCTGGTCTCAACATACAATGGTTTCTAGAGATGAGCGAATTTACAGTAAATTCGATTCGTCACGAACTTCTCGGCTCGGCAGTTGATGTCTTTTCCTGCATAAATTAGTTCAGCTTTCCGCTGCTCCGGTGGGCTGGAAAAGGTGGATACAGTTCTAGGAAAGAGTCTCCTAGGACTGTATCCACCTTTTCCAGCCCACCGGAGCACCTGAAGGCTGAACTAATTTACGCAGGATAAGTCATCAACTGCCGAGCCGAGAAGTTTGTGACGAATCGAATTTACTGTAAGTTCGCTCATCTTTAATGGTTTCAACATACAATGGTCGTCCTGGAACCAATTAATATTGTAACTTGAGGGACCTCTGTATTTACAACTTATACATTAACTCGCGCATAACCAAATGCCATTCCATCGCGTGGCATAAAGGGGTCCTCCGATCATAGAATGTTTTGGCCTATTGCTAGGGTGTGCCAAACTCTAGCGTCCCCAGTGATCCAGACAATAGTGGCCAAGGGCCCTTCTGCTCTTCTCGTGTCCATTGAAGTGAATGGGATTACGTTGCAGTTACAGGAATCGTACGCGCTCAGATTTGAGAGCGCAGCCTGGGGTGCTCACTTGTATAGTCCTGGCCTGTGTGAATTTGGGAAAAGTACAATAGAGACGTCGCCTTTGATGTTGACCCCTCTTCTGTGGATTGAGTTCTTCCTAGTCCGCCTTTGTCCCTAGGACATGTAGTTTGCTCATTAGTTATTGATGTGATTCATAGCACAAGTATTCGGTAGCATGGCTTTCATCCCTTTTAGGGTCTGGTTCCTTCTATCACATAGTATGGTTAGCACACGGCCTGTCAGTTCTGTAACCTATTTCAAAACTGGGTGTTGCAACACGGCCTGGCAGTGTCCTCCAGTATACACGGAGGCCAACGTTCCTGCACTGGTATTCTGAACAAAATGTGCTTCACTTATTTCGCGGAAAATTCACACACAAAAAAAAAAAATAAAAAAAATGTAATGTTAACAATTGCCTCCGAATTGTCATAGATGGGGAAACTCGTTATGGTCGTTCTTCACATGTACAGGATCTGCTGCAGATTAGAAACGGGACCATTTTTAGGGCTTGTTCACACTATGGACATTCCGCCGGCGAACATCCGTATTCTGTGGTATTGTGCTGGACTGTTCAGATTGCAGAATTCCTTTGGTGGAAAGTACATTTGCCCAAAGAATAAAAACGATCATTCTTTTGGCGGAATTTTTACCTGACAACGTTACGATCTACGAGGCGGCACACGTCTGTGTGGTCCTAATGCTGCAAGCGGACGTCCATAGTGTAAATTAGCCCTAAATTGTAAAGATGTAACTACGTGAAATCTACAGCAAATCCTGTACATGTAAGGCTGCATTCACACCACGTTTTTGCAATACAGTTCCCGTATACGTTTTCTATGTGAAAACCATATGCATTGACTCTCCATTGAAAACCGTATGCATTGACTCTCCATTGAAAACTGTATGCCAAAAGATGCATCAGGTTGTGTCCGTTTAGCATCCCGTACAGTTTTGTCAGTTTTTTTTCCCCGTACCCAAAACCGTAGTCTACCACGGAAAAAATTCTCCCTAAGGATAGGGTCACACGTGCCATATTTTCTACCCATTGACGTCAATAGGTAGGAAAATACGCAGTAGCAAAATACGGCACGTGTGACCCATTCCATTCGCCTCAAATTTCGTGTTTAAACATTTCAAATTCCTGATCCTACACAGCTAAAAATTAATAAGTCATCAAATAGTCAATACTAGTACCTGTAAAAACGACCGCTCGCTGTACGCAAAAGGAACTTAGGTGGGGGGGGGCGAAAAAGTTTGAAGGGGTCAATATCGTGTCTCCTACCTTTTTTGCTGACAACTAGATTTAAAATAAATTTATTTATAGGGTTATAAAGGCTATTACAACTGTATAAACGCACGCACTTATGTCGTGTGTTGTCTTTTGCGCTGTTTACTCTACATGCACAGGAGATAACTAGATGACATGTCATAAAAGTACAGAGCAGGTTCTCGTGCAAATCTCAGATTGTGACAACTCCTGAGTGTTTGTGGCCCAGTTATCAGAGCCAGTCAGTGCTGATAAGGCTGAGCCCCCAGCTAGACTGATAATAACCTCTGAGGCCCGGGCCGGCTGCACCCTCCTGGTGACTGATAGGTGACTCTGAACTGCAGGGTAAGGAGCAATCTCCCCCCCCCCCCCCCCAAAAAAAAAAAATGTATGTGAAATTCTGGCTTATAACCAGTATCGTGGTTATTTTAGGACATTTCCTCTAGCTTACGGTATGTTCACATGGCAGACTGTCCGCACGGAATTCTGCATGAACATTCCGCAGCAGCAGAGTCCCATTGATTTCAATGGTATTCTGCTGCTCCTATCACAGGACAAAATTTCTGCGGCAGCAGCATCTGCCGCAAAAAAAATCCTGAATCCGGTGTCTGCAAAAAAACCTGTTCAATGTCTTTGTGGGTTCTGCTCCGAAATGCATTACAGGCCATGTTCTGCCTGCGATCCACTGTCTGTGACATGGCCGCAGGGAAACTTTCCGTGCCGACATTCCACCGTGTGAACGTAGCCTTAGACTGAATGAAAAAGCTGCCTAGTTATTAGTATATTATTGCGGGCGGGTAAGGGTCCAGTAAACTTGTGCTCTATTATCATTCACTACTTTTTATTTTGGGTTATTCTGCAGCGCAGTCGGGAGACCCCTTAAGCACTCGCATTATAGGGATATTCAGGATCTAAAAATAGTTGGCACTTAGGATAAGCCAGTGTTTCCCAACCAGTGTGCCTCCAGCTGTTGCAAAACTACAACTCCCAGCATGCCCGGACAGCCTTTGGCTGTCCGGGCATGCTGAGAGTTGTAGTTTTGCAATAGCTGGAGGCACGCTGGTTGGAAAACACTGGAATAAGTTGGGAATTTTACATCGGAGGAGGTCTGGCTCCAAGGTACTGCAGTGATGCACTCGTCAAGTGAATGAGACAAGGTTGCTATAAATACGGCGATTGCAGGTACTGAGCACTGTTAAACATTGAAGTGGCCACAGCCTCTACAATCAGCTGAGGTGTCGGCAGTCAGACCCCCGCTGATTTAATGTTGATGGCGTATACTAAAGTACTAAGGATAGGACATCTACTATATTTTTAAATATCAGGGTTGTGGAAATAAAAAAAAAAAAAACACTGCTTGTCCAAGGGACTAAAACGGAGCACAATCTACTATGTAAATATGATCTTTATTAGGGTGGGTTCACACTACGTTATTAGTGTACGGGTCCCGGATCCGACCCGAACCCCATTCATCTCAATGAGCCGGTCGGAGTCAAACGCGGTCTCCGGTCGGCTCATTTTTGCCCCTTATACGGTTTTCCCACCGGACCGAAAATCGTCCGGTTAGAGAACGGTATACGGGGCAAAAATGAGCTGACCGGAGTCATCCAACTCTGCCCCCCCCCCCCCCATGTATCCTATAGAGATACATGGATGGGGACATCATGCTGGGGACACTCCCTTCATGCCGACTGCCAGGGTCCCAGTACTTGAGATCGCAGGGGGTCCCCAGCGGTCAGACTCCCTGCGATCTATCACTGATCCCCCTAACTTATTTACAGCTCTACAGTATTTCCTTACATAGGTAGTCCCCCCCCCCCCCCCCCCCAATGCTCCTGGTGCCATTATATTTTCACCCCCCCTCTGATGCCTCCTGTGTTGTTATATTTCAGCCCACCTCCCCCCCCCCCCTATTTTTTTTTTTCATGTTATTATGGGGATAGCCATCTTGCCTGAGCTGTGAGTAGCATTTAGAGAGATGCTTTACAGCAGGACCCATGGACATAGGCAACTATAGACTGATGCTGTCCTATTGACATGGATAGGAAAAGTTACTGGGTGTACTCTGATTAGGTCATTCCATGACAAGAAGTGGCTGAGCTCCTATTGTCTTCTCCATCTACTGGTGTGTCTTTTCACTGTAAGGTCCCATTCACACGGCAATATTTTCAAGCGGAACTCTGCAGAAAAACTACACTTGGAAATTCCATTGCAGCAAACCCCCACTGTTTTCAATGGGATTCTGCTGCACTGTGCACACGTCATGTCAGTTATGTTTGCGTAGTCTGCTCGGAAATGTATTGTGTCTGTGGAGACAGCACACTTTGCGAGTGGTCCTACACCAGTATAAAAGTCCAATAGCTCATCTTACCGCACATGCCACTTGTATAAACCCCAACTCTGTGCACGGAAAACCGGATCACAGCAGAAGAGATCCAAAATCACAGAAGATCAGGCTCACGAGGTAGTAGTCCTGAATTCACTTTTATTTCTTTTTAATCTGCATACAAATCGTGTGACAAATATTAAAAGCAAGACTAACGCGTTTCGGACGCCATTTCCTTAATCATAGTCATATAGCCAAATGATGCCAACCAAGTATATAAACTTGGTTGGTATCATTTGGCTATATGACTATGGTTAAGAACATGGCATCTGAAACACGTTAGCCCTGGCACCAGCTCTTGTTCTGCTGATTCTATCATTTATATGGAGTAAAATGGAAAATTAGAAAAGCTATCATCAAAAAATTCTAAAATATATATATATATATATATATATATATATATATATATATATATATATATATATAGTGTACCTGTCGTCAACAAAATCTTTTTATATAATGTAGATAATACCATTATATGTATATTTGTAATATACATTGGTTAAAAAATGTCCATATATTTTTTGTCCCTGCAGCTATTTCCTGTGTGTCTCTATGAGGAGTCCAAATACAGGAAGTGAGGGTGGACAAGCAGGGCTCTGTGCATTAAGAAGAAAAAGCAGTACAGTGTGCACTGAGGCTCTAGAGCAGGGGTCTCCAACCTGCGGACCTCCAGATGTTGCAAAACTACAACTCCCAGCATGCCCGGACAGCCAACGGCTGTCCGGGCATGCTGGGAGTTGTAGTTTTGCAACATCTGGAGGTCCGCAGGTTGAAGACCACTGATCTAGAACATGCTCCTGGCTCATGCATAATGATGATTGACAAGCCAGGAGTCCGCACAGATCCCTCACTTCCTGTTTTTGGACTCATCATAGAGACACACAGACAATAGCTGCAGGGACAGCATTTTTCCCCCAAAAAAATATACACAATTTTTCATAAATGTATATTACCAATATACATCTAATGGTATCATCTACATTATACTATTTTTGTTGACGACAGGTACACTTTGAGGGTATGTTCACACTACGGAGTGTGAACGGAATCTCCGCTCGCTGAATTCCGCGAGCGGAGATTCAGCCTGGCAACCGACGGCGGCGGTAGGACCGCGCGGCACTGCACCGTCACCATTAACGGCTATGCAGTGCTCGCGGACTTCCGTGCAAAGAATGAACATGTTCTTTCTTTGCGCGGAACAATTTCAGCGGCGGAATTGTCTGCCGCTGAAATTCCGCAGTGTGAACGGGTCTCGCGGAAGACCCATTCACACTAATGTTAAGTTCGCGGAATTCCGTAGTGTGAACATACCCTAAAGGAGTACTTCGCTGCTCAACGTTTGGAACAAACTGTTCCGAACGCTGGAGCCGGGAGCTTGTGATGCCATAGCCCCGCCCCCTCATGACATCACGCCCCCTCAATGCAAGTCTATGGGAGGGGGAATGACAGCCCCCTCCCATAGACTTGCGTTCATGGAGTGGTGGCGTGACGTCACGAGGGGGCGGGGCTATGTCGTCACAAGCTCCCGGCACCTGCTCCAGCATTCGGAACAGTTTGTTCCAAAACGTTGAGCAGCGAAGTACTCCTTTAGGGTATGTTCACGCTACGGAATTCCGCAAACTTAACATTAGTGTGAATGAGTCTTCCGCGAGACCCGTTCACACTGCGGAATTTCAGCGGCGGACAACTCCGCCGCTGAAATTGTTCCGTGCAAAGAAAGAACATGTTCATTCTTTGCGCGGAAGTTTGTTCCAAATGCTGAGCAGTGGAGTACCCCCTTTTGAGTAAAAACTTGATCGAAACAAGAAGTCCTTTTCTGATGACACTCTCTCTCCTTTTTATGAGTATCCAGAGGATAGCCCACACCATCACGGGGAGAATAAGTAAACTCCATTCAGATGTTGACTTTGGTCAGATTTTGAGTCAGCGCTGCAGGTGGTGTTTTGGCCGTAACTTAGTCCTGGATAATTTGGCAGAGATGAATGAGGGATTTAGGATGTGAGGTGGCTGGAGTGAAAGCAGGTGCAAGTGTAAGACCTTCTTGAGAGAAGATGAAAGGGAGAGTGTTTTGTAGGACATGAGGAGATCGTAAGGGGGTTGGCAGACATCTCTGTGAGGTGATCTACTTTCCATGTCAGTGTTACCTTCCGCTCCTGAGGATCTTTTAACACCTGCACACACTATATACAGACTTGATGTATTTGATATTCAGTCTAGTATATATAGGATCTTTCCTATATAGTCCCATAATAGAGGTCCTCAAACTATATTCCCCAGTCACATTCAGCAGGGAGTTATATTTGAGAGCCACATTCTCATAAATGGAGGGCGATGAGGTAGACCAGTGGTCTTTAAACTTTGGCCTTTCAGAAGTCGCAAAACTACAACTCCCATCGTGCCCGGACAGCCAAAGGCTGTCCGGGCACGACGGGAGTTGTAGTTTTGCGACATCTGGAGGTCCACAGTTTGGAGATCATTGGGTAGAAGAGTTGCCAGGGCAGCTGTCTGATGCCCAGCAGTTATGGCGCACAAGGCCTATCGATCAGGGTCGGACACGTGCATTATACTTGCTGGGCATTGGGCAGTTGCCTTGGTAACTGTTTCACTTGGGGGGAGCAATGTTTCTTCACGCCCCCTACCATAGACTTGCATTGAGGGGGCGGCGCTTGACGTCACATGGTGGCGGAGTCGTGACATCACGATACTCCGGCCCCGTGGTCATCACCGGGGCTCAAGTACTGCAGGGACGAGTGGGAACTGAGTTCCTGCACTTTTTCCACATCAGGAACACTGTTCCCATTAGCAGGAGTCCTGCAGGACCAGCCCTTATGTGGAAGAGTTCCGATACTTTTTTATTTATTTATTTTTTTCCAGGACTTGACCCCTGGTCATCACGCTTAACACTCGGAGCCTCCAGAGCTGCGGAGAGCTCACAAAGGTGGGTTCGCAATGACAGATTGCAGGGGTCCAGCGACCAGACATCTTATCCCCTATCCTTTGGTTAGGGGATAAGATGTATTAGGGCCGGAGTACCCCTTTTAAAGCGTTATATAACCCCCCCCCAAAAAAAAAAAAGGTATTATACTATCCAATTTGACCATAGGGCAGACCTATCCTAATACCCCGATAGTGATAGTGTGGAGGTCTTATTGTAGCCAGTACATATGATCATAAATCAGGACTCTAATGGTAAACAACAGCTGGAAGTCTCCCGATTCACTGATTGAGGACCATTACCATATGTGTTAAAGCGTAACTCCGAGCACGCTCGGGCAGGAGTATATATGTTAAAAGGGGTACTCCGCTCCTAGACATCTTACTCCCTATTCAAAGGATAGGAGTTAAGATGTCTGATAGAAGTGGTCCAGCCTCTGGGACGCAACCCGCTGAGTGATCTCCTGGCCGACGTGGCTGCGTTCTGAACACAGAAGACTGGGTCATCTTTGTTCTTGGCGTCACGCCCCACGCCACACCCCCTCCTTTCATGGCTATGGGAGTGGGCGTGACTGCTCGTAAACTAGCTCCGTTCACCAGATGACTGGGGTGCCATGCTGGAGATGGGGCATAAGATGTTGAGGGGCAGAATACCCCTTTAAATCTCCCTGCAACTTCAGATAAACAGTTATCCTGCTGCTGTAACGGGATTGCAGTTCCCCTTTAAACCAGTGCAGAGCAGCCATTTTTTTTTATAGTGGCGTGTTTTGAGTATGCAACGCAAAAATACTACCCATTATTTACCTTTTGGAAAAAAGTATTGTCAGGACCAGCTGTGACATAGTTAGGGCTCTTTCACACTACGGAAATTAAAGGCAGTAGTTCCGCAGATTCCGCCTTTCATCACACTCCCATTGACTTTAATGGGGTTTGTACTGTGGTTTTCACACGGTGGAATTTCCAAAATTCTGTGGAGGATTGAACATGTTTTAAAGCGTGCCTGTCATGTCAGGTGACTTTTCAGGATAAGCTTCTCTTTGTGTGTACATAAGGAGCAACACTATTTCTTCCCATTATTTAGCTTGTATATGGTATTTTTCAGCAGATATCTGCTCTGCAGGCTTTATCTCTAATTTGCAGTTCTCCCAGAGCTGGTGGTGGTGGTGGTGGTGGTGGTGGTGTGGTGGGGGGGGGGGGGGGGGTTGGTTGGGAGCTCCCACCTCCATAGACTTGTGTTGCTTGTCTTGCAGACACAGGACTAAACTCAGCTGGTTTACCGAGAAGAAGCAGCAGCAGGTGGGGGAGGGAAAAAGTTGGGTATTGGGAGAACAAATAATTTTTGTCTAATAGATATAATACATTACAACACAATAGTTTCTTATATTAATTTGTACTGTTTATCTATATGTTGTCTTCAAATTACAGTGCCTATTTAATCTTCTGCTGGAATCCAGTAGTAAAAAAGCCAATGGCCAAAGTCAATGGGACTTTGGGAATTTATTTGCTGTGAAAAATAATTGTAGAACTTACATAATTTTGTTCCCTTTACCATGGGTCAGAAAGGGCGCTGATCCACAGAGGAATTCAATGAGGAAACGCTATTGTATTTGTATATGTTGGAATAACTTTATAAGACGTGTGTAGGAGAGAGTGGAGACGGCACCACTAGTATAGAGCTAAACGGGGGATAACTTAAGAGCCGCAATAGGCTATCATCGTAGCATGCAGAGAAACACTTCTTTGGAAGTCATGTGGTGGTGCTGGAATATAAGGCAAAGAAAAGCCTCAGACATATGCGGTATACTAAACAATATAAGACATCCGCACTCACTGCTGGATACGGGACTCGATGCTCCTATCTGGAGAAAGTCGTCGGACCGGGACTGCAGGCGTGTGTGGGTGCACAGACGCTATTACCTGTAATTTAGCGCGGTATAAGAATAGACTGGAATCCCAAAATGTGACGTGAACCTAGCCTATGTTTGCTATTACATATACCAATAGTCTCTGAACTATGGCCCTCCAGATGTGTCCGAGCATGCTGGGATTTGTAGTTTTGCAACCTCTGGTGGACCATAGTTTGGAGAACTTTGACCTATACAATAGTAATATTGTATGTAACAGAATCCTAGGACCTTTTAGGTTTCTTGAATGCTCTTTGGGGCCGGCCTGAAGTTAACATAGTTTATAGACTTCGGCCACTTGAATAGGATCTGCTCGTTCTGAACAAGGGGTCTTTTGTGTGTGTCTCATATTTGCGTATTGCCTATAAAATTTAACAGCCCGAGACCCTGTGACACAAGTTCATTCTTTGGTAGTAAAAAAGAGGCCCAGGATTCGCCCAGGACCGGCCCTCAGTGGAGAAGAAAACCCCGGCTTTGTTCTCCTTCTGCTTTTTCTGGATCTAGTTTTATCTGTACTGGGATTTGCATGTATGATATTTGAATACTGGTTGCTAATACCGCTCATATGTGTCTTGTGCATTGTGTCTAATCCGTAAATAGTCTCAAGTGCACAAGGAATCAAGAGTTGGCTGTTGAAGTGGGTGAGCACTTCAGGTGATGGCTACCTTTTAGTGATCTTCGTCACCCTGACACAAGGTAGCTGCTCTATACCTGTTCTCCTACCTGTTGCTCTTTAAAGAGAACCTCTCATGATCTTGATACATTTTATAATCCTCCCAGATCACTGCCCCCATCATGATAAACCACCCCCTGCCTTTATTTTAATTATTTTTTAGTTTTCTACCTTGATATTGTTCTGTATTTTCTGCTCATTCTCAGTTAGATTTACAGACTGGGAAGGGGCGTTCCCCAGCAGGCGTGACATCATCGGAAGCCATACAGGGGAGAACTTCTTCCCTCACTCCTAACTGCTCTGGGCTGTGCGTAGCAGAGTGAGATGATCTATGATTGGATAAGGGCTGCACCCCCCTCTCTCTCAGCACTCCAAACTGCATTTCCTGTTTTTTGGACTTCTGCCAGGGGGCGGGGGGACCTCAGGCCGGACGAAGCGCCATTTCTGCGTGAAATGTCTGCATTGCCTCGCTGTCTTCTGAGCGCACTTAGAATGCGTCTGATGTGATCCTGTATCCAGACCCAGCGTTACCAGCAGATCGACTTCAGCCCGACGGTGAGTGCGCATACACTTTTCTTGTGTTATTACGTTTGATGCTTTAGTTCAGTGTGTGCACCCCGCAGGTTGTTGGATTGCATCCCTGGAAGCCTCATATATACTGCGACAGAGCCACACTGCACAAAGCGGCAAGCAGCCCACCTGCAGTACCGTATGTATATATGAGTGCTCACCTACTTTTTCTCCATAGTGTTTATTTAGACCCTTATAAAGGGTTTCCCATCAGGACGATGTTAGGGCATATGAACATTATAGAGGGTCAATTTAGAAGCCCCCTTTATGTGCTAAAGCAGAGAGGTGCTAACAAATGGGGCTCTTATGGACTTTCTGAAGCTCTGAGAGGTCTAAAAAGATCATCCATGTGTGAAGGTGTTTCTTCAGGGCCTTGTGTAGATGCTCCTGAGGATGAAGCATGGACATGTTGGGATCTAGTTACCTCAATGGCCTGTTCAGTGCTGAAAGTTCATACAAGTCTTCTAGTCTGAGAATTTTGAAGGATCCTTGAAGCGCACTCAAGTGTGTGGTGTGTCATAATAAAACAAGTTCTCCAGGACCGGTCATATACGCACAGACATGTAAGAGACACAATGCATTGTACGGCCTTATGTAATGTGCTCAGGGTCCGGTAATACATTCTCTCGTCATATCAATGGAAGAGGTGGACATGTCAGTGATCAATCCTCTCTGGGCAATAAATGGAATTTCTTGATGGAAAGTTACAATAAGGCCACGTTCACACAGTGAAAATATAGCAGAATGTGCGCCCGGAAAATATGGGCAGACATTCCGCAAATAGCGGAGGCCGGCAGATAATGCTGGTGCTAGGAAATGCTCCGTCTTTATAGACTACAATGCATTTCGGACATGTCAATTCTTTCGCTGGAGGCCAATTTCGTGATTTCTGCGGCCGATGTTTGCAGCGGTGCAGCAAAATCCCATTGAAGGCAACATAATTTTTCTGCTGGATTATGCTCGGAAATTGCATCCATGTGAACATGACCTAAGGGTACTTCCCCCAGAAGTCAGAAATGCTGCGGATTACCTGCAATGTTTAATACAAAATAATAAAAATCTGCAGCAAATCATGAAGACTTGCTGTTGTGGATTGTTTGTTTGTTTTGTCCACTTTTATTTGGAATCTGTAGTTGTGAAATTTACTGCAGAATGGCACATACCTTATGAAGAAGTGGGGAAATTCTGCAATAAATCTGCAGCATCACCAACATAACAGGATTGAGGATTTTACGAGCACATTATGTAATTATTTATTATTTTTTTTTTGTGTGGGTTTCCTGTGTGAACGGAATTACCACAAATCTTATTCTCTCTACTGTTACTCTAACACACTGTGGATTTTCTGCATGTAAATTGCAGCATAACCACTTCATGTGAATACCTCTTAAAGGGGTACTCCACTGGCCAGCGTTCAGAAGTAAATGTTGCGAACGCTGTTTATACGCTGTAGGGGTTGGCCAAATCCCTCGTGACATCATGGTCATGTCCCCTCAATGCAAGTCAATGGGAGGGGGCGTGGCGTCCGTCACGCCCCCTCCCATAGACTTGCATTGAAGGGGCGTGGCCGTGATGTCACTAGGGACGTGATTGACCCCCGCAACGCGAAAACAACGTTCGGAACATTTTCTTCCGAACGCTGGCCAGTGGAGTACCCCCTTTAAGGCCGTGTTTACACAAGCAAATCTCTGGCATGAAAATTTCCTACCGGAGATTTCGAAGATGGTCAGTAGCGACATGCGGACTGCATTGCTGGCCCTAAAGAAGGCAATGCATTTGTGAGCGGATCCGCTGAAAGAATGAATGTGTTTGTTCTTTTGGCGGAGTCCAGAATTAAAATTTCCGCGGCTGAGAATTTGGCAGTGTGCACAGTGCAGCAGAATCCCATTCAAAACAATGGGAGGCTGCTGCACCAGAACTCAACTCAGAATTTCCATTGTGTGAACCTGGCCTGAATGGGTATTGTCACTTGTAAAAACTTTTGACATTTCTAAGTGACATGTCAAAGATTTTGATCTGTCGGGGGTCTCTGTACTGGGAACTCCACCCACCGATCTGGAGAACAAGTAGGAATAAGTGAGTGCTAGTGCACTTTATTCCTTGTCTGTCAGCGATCTTTGTACATAATGGAGCAACGAGACCAATATCACTGAGAGCCCGGGGAGTAAAGTGCCCTGCCGCTCTCTAATTTCTGCTCTTCCTGATTGGTGGAGTCCGTGCCCCTATGACATGGCAAAAGTTTTTTCATGTGGCAAGTATTTTAAAATGTCAGAGTACCTCTTTAAAGTGTCCCTGATATAGTGCTGGGGCTGTAGAAAAAAAACACTTAGACTTGGTTAACAGTGCCGTTATGCGTTGTGCTCTTCTTGTGCCGAACGGACCCTAAACGGATCCCGATGGATCCCATTGACTTAAATAGGATCTGTTGGGCATCCGGTATTTAAGGGGAGTTGTGTGAAGAAGAAGAAGAAAAATCAGACTTGCAGTATTTTTTTTTCTCCACTTAACTCCCATCCTTCCAATGGACTGAGCAACAAAGCTCAGCAGCATTGTGAACATTACCTGCTACCGGCCCTCCGCTACTACCGTCTTTTGCCAGCTTCCAAGACGAGAGCATTGAGCTGGATGAGACACCGCTGTGGCCAGTGATTGGCCGAGGGCCAGACCCGCTCCTTTTTAACTCCATTTCTGTTTCGGAAACGGACTAAATGGGGGGGGGGGGGGGTGAGTATTTTATCTATTGATTTAACTCTTATTTTCTACAGCCCAATCGCGCTATAGCATTTTAAAAAGCTTGGATACTCATCTGCCACCTTTATGACATTTGCACGATGTTCTCCCGATAGGCGAGGGTCCCACCAGCAAAAATCTTATAGCAGTGTTTTCCAACCAGGGACCCTCCAGCTGTTGCAAAACTTCAAATCCCAGCATGCCTCATGCCTGGACAGCTGAAGGTACACTGTCTTAGAAGGTTATGCCAGTCTAATACATCTCCAAGACTCTGTTCACATTAGTGGCATGGCTTCTTCTCATAACAGGGCTTTATATACTCCAACTCGTACTTTTCCAAATTGGAACTTCTTTTTAGCAGTCTATTAAAGAGTACCTGTCACCAGACTAAACTTTTAATATATTTTTCCTTATGTCATTATAAGGCATTTTGCTATTTACTTGTTAAAATTCTCAACCTTTTATATGTTTTTAATGTAATTGAAAAAATGGCCACTAGGTGGTTCTGTTCTGTTCCCTGCGCAAGTCAGTTAGTTAAGTATCCACCCGGACTTGAAGAAGTCCAAACTCAGGAAGTGCGTGCGGGGCATGGAGAGGCACAGCTCTCGCAGGCTTCAGTGACATCGCACCTGCTGGGGAACGCCCACTTTCTCCTACCGGCAGCTCAGACAATGTGAGCAAGGGTAAAGGTATACAGAGCTTTTTAGAGCGCTTTTTTATTTTTTATTATTTTTATAATCTGAGTTAGTTTAGAAAATATGGTTTGATGACAGGTACCCTTCATTTATTATTTTTTTTTCTCTTTTCTTTTTGCCGCCGTCCCGATCCCGTAAATATGTGGGAAACTGGGAACTGTCAGAATTCCCCCAGGCAATAAACTTCGACTCTGGTAACAACATCCTATTTCTCCTAATATATATTCTGTAGAGTAGATTTGAAGATGGAGAACATTCACTTTTTCCCAGCTTTCCGTCCCAGAATGTGCTGGCCAAATTTTGGTCCGAGTGTTATTGGGGGATAACAAGGACTCTCTTACTGGAGTCAACATAGGAGTCTGATCCCTTCTACTTTGTAAGACTGGAATAGGACCTGTTAACCGGTTATTGTCTGCCAGACGTCGGCAGCACTGTGGGTTTGTCGTGGATGGAGCACACGGCCCAGCCTGCTGACACTCTCCAGGCCGAGCCCTCAGTGATGATACAAGTCAGCAGCTGGGACTGTCATGTGAGGAATGGCTGCTCCAAGTTGTCTGAGCACAAAGTGGAGAGAGGGCACTTCACAAGAATAGCTCTGCGCGTGAAGGTCACCAGCAAGAATGAGCTTGTCTCCATAGGTTTGTGGGCTTTCATTTTATTTATTTATTTTTTTTGCTATGTGGCTTACCAACATGTGTTTTTGTCTCTTTTATATTTAGCTTATGTGGATCAGAATTTTTTTCTTGACTCCTACAAGCTACGGAACAGTGTTTTCCAACCAGGGTGCCTCTATCTGTTGCAAAACTACAACTCCCAGCATGCCCGGACAGCCAAAGGCTGTCCGGGCATGCTGGGAGCTGTAGTTTTGCAATAGCTGGAGGCACCCCAGTTGGGAAACCTGGTTCCACAGTAGCTACAAATTCAAGTGAAATTCAGTTTGAGCATAGTTGGGTGACTTCTTGTAGGTAGGAATACGTTTATTTATGTATATGTATGTATATATATATATATATATATATATATATATATATATATATATGTATGTATATATGTGTGTGTATATATATATATATATATATATATATATATATATATATATATATATATATATGTATGTATATATGTGTGTATATATATATATGTATGTATATATGTGTGTGTATATATATATATATATATATATATATATATATATGTATGTATATATGTGTGTATATATATATATATATGTATATATGTGTGTGTATATATATATATATATATATATATATGTGTGTGTGTGTTTTATTTTTTATTTTTTTATTTGTAATAAGAGAAGATGACGAATGATTCATAACTTTAGCAGACGGTTATGGCTATCTAGTATATAGTCTCTTTCTGCAGTGACCAGCATAGGGGTGTTTTGCTACTTTATGCAATGTATTGGTGATGTCATACAGAGTACAATAAGTGGGCGAATACAGACTCTAAACCGGTGCATAAAAACATATCCACTAAGACTGGTTTAAAAAAAATAAAAAAACATTTTATTTTTCTTTTTTCTTTGCATATTATAGTAAAGTTCATGAATGTTGTTGTTGCTGCAGCTGTTGCTGTTGTTTTTCTCGCTGGGAGTTATTTTGCTACAGGTCGGGGAACACTGTTTTGTGTACATGCTGGATTTATTCTTTAATAGTGTTTACCAATCAGAGTGCCTCTGGCTGTTGCCAAACTACAAGGTCCAGAATGCTGAGAGTTGTAGTTTTGCAACAGTTGGAGGCATCACAGTTGGGAAACGCCACTACTGAGCATGGACTTTACAGTTTCACGGTAGCTGCAAATCCAAGTGAAATTCAGTTTATTGAGCATAGTTGGTAATGTGTTATATGATGGAAAGAAGTCCCTCATATGTTCTTGTTTTTATTTCTAATGGAAGATGAGATGACGAATGATTCATATCTTTAGCAGACGGTGATGACTATCTAGTATGTAGTCTCTTCCTGCAGTGACCAGCATAGGGGTGTTAGATACTTTATGCTTTTGTCTTGTGCAAGTTGCTGTAATACAATAAGAGGGTAAACACCAACTATAAACTTGTTTTTTTTTTCATCTTTTGTGTAATATATATATATATATATATATATATATATATATATATATAAATGTGTGTTTTTTTTTTTTTGTGTGTGTACATATTGTTGTTGTTGTTGTTGTTGTTGTTGTTGTTGTTGTTGTTGTTGTGTTTTTTTTTTTTTTCATGCTGGGAGTTGTAACTAGGGATCGACCGATATTGTTTTTTTAGGGCCGATACGATAATCGGTGGAGGTTAGGGCCGATAACTTATACCGGTTGTTAGTGCGGTCGCGGTGCGGTGAGGGCGGGGCATTATCAGCTTATTGGCAAGGTAATTGCCGATACCGATAATGCCCAAAATTGGGATTATCAGCCGATAATATCTGCCAAACTGATAATCGGTCGATCCCTAGTTGTAACCTTGCCACATGTTGGGTACCACGTGCTTTGGTACATGCTGGATGCATTCTCTGATAAAGTCTTTCTCAACCAGGGTGGCTCCAGCTTTTATAAAACTACAACCCCCAGTAGTCCCGACAGCCGGGAATGCTGGAAGTTGTAGTTTCCAACAGCTGGAGGCACCCTGGCTGGTTCTAATATCTAGTAAAATGTCCACACTTCCCTGTCACTGGAGTTTTTGGATGTGTCCCTGTTTTCTTTCTTCAGCATAGATATAGATACTTATACAGTATCTGTTCTCTTCCTCAGGATCCCTTCTAGGGTTGTGTCTGCCCAGCACTCGCTATGTGCTCAGAGGGATGTGTTTTTTTGTTCCTAGGCAGTCCTTTCCAGTCTATGGAATATGCTGTTTTGGGGGATTTTCGTTCCGAACAGGAAAGGGCTTTTTCTACCTGTGGTACAATAGACTCCACAGGGAAAGGTTTAATTTAGCTCTCAGCTGTTGTCCCTGCTGTTTACTCAGCTGCCGGGACACAGGCCGCTCCTCTGAATCCTAAGCCCTCTACGTCACGATCGGAACAGAGCAGAAACTGATAGGGGTGCTGGTGTATAGTATTAAGCCGTACGCTGTATACAAGGAAGAGACGGAAGGGATTACACTTTACTGAGATATCAAACTTATAACCCTGAGGAGGAGTTCACCTAAGGCGGATTTGCTAAAAAATAATTCTGTGACTGTCCTGTTTATGTGAATGGGGTTTGTGGAAGTGCATGAACCAACACTATTCAGATTAGTCAAACTGATTTTCCATTGCAGAAATTTCCGCCTCGAATTTGCCACCTGGGAATATACGCTGGATAGTTAAAATGAAGAAGTCCTCTTTTGGGATGGGTGATCAGAGTATTGCCAAAGATTGCCATGCCACGCTGCATAAGGCAATCATGTTGTGATGAGTGGGTTGCTTTGACCTGACTACTGCCAGCAGTCCAGTCAGGGTGGATTTCTAGTTACTATCGCAGTGTGACCACATTCCCTTTTATTAGGTGTGATGATAAAGCCAGTCTTGACTGCAACACATTGCCAGGTTGCCACGTAGTCATGTTCGTTGTCATCTTCCATTCAATTTCAAAAAGTGACCGCCATTATAGTGGTTGTCATCCACTTTCTCCTGACCCTGAATAACTTGTAAAAATGTAGTTATCCTACACTAAACCTGAACACTGTAAAGTTCCAGCAGAAGACAACCCCATTTGGAGCAAATCACTTGCCAATAGGGTCTTATTTTTTCTACGGTTTTCAAAAAAAATATAAGTGGCACCGATGCCTCTCAAACGTAGACCCTCAGAAGGACAATATGGCACCTGAACAGGTAGCCAAGCAATCTCCAGCAGCGGCGGTGCTGGAACAAAGTGAACAGTAGTCACCAATATGAATGCCAAAGAAAACAAAGGTGCTCTGCACTCACCACTAGATGCTGGTTATACGGCTTCCATCTCGGGCTTGTGCTCCGGCACGGCTCTCAGGACTGTGTGGGGCGCTCAGAGGCGACTGCCAGCGGTTTCACGCATAGAGATGCGCTTCTTCCGGCCTCGAGGCCGGAAGAAGCGCATCTCTATGCGTGAAACCGCCGGCAGTCGCCTCTGAGTGCCCCACACAGTCCTGAGAGCCGTGCCGGAGCACAAGCCCGAGATGGAAGCCATATAATCAGCATCTAGCGGTGAGTGCAGAGCAGTTTTTTTGTTTTCTTTGGCATTTATATATTTTTTTGAGTTAATCCCCAAATAACTTCTTGGATCTGAATTGTCCTATGTTCTGATGCAGATACAGTCAGCAGGCACATGTTGTTGGGCTCCAGATACCCTGCCCCAATGCTGTCTCCTACCTCCATCCTAGGGGTCTCTACATACATGGGCTATTTGTTGGCGTGCAGGCCACAGGCTCACACTTGTACATTTGTTATGTAGAGATGACTGTGGGAAGGATGTGACGGCTCTGTTGTCACAGCTGATGAAGTCAATCTTGCAGCAATGTCTTCGGGGGGTGGCGACGGCGGCTCATGTTTATCTTGTTCCTGGATTGCATCCATCTCCTCAGTGCATGTTAGTGTATAGAGAACTGACTCACCTTATATAAAGCATACTGTACATAAGATATGAGGAACCCTGAAGAATCTCATCTAGATTTACTGTGCCAGGTAAGGCTGTAAAGTCAGATCCATTGACCTCCATAAAAAAATCGGATCCATTACATATATCAGACTTGCTCCACATCAGATTTCACACGATTTTTATTCGGCTCTAAAATCAGGTTAGACCACGATTTCAGACCCGAACAAAAATCGTGTGAAATCTGATGTGTCTGATGGATCCGATTTTTTTTATTTTTTATTTTTTTTTATTTTTTATATAAGTCAATGGATCCGACTTTATATACGATTTTAAGTTATAAAATTGTGTACTTAAGTCGGATGGAGAAATCGTGATGTGAACGCAGCGTAACACAATCCATTATTCTCTCTTAGAAGCGGTGTCAGACCTGAGAGAAGATACATTGACTAAAGTCCAGTTACTCCACCTAATTTCAGCACCATATGTCGGTAAGTATCTGGTTGCTAGGAACTTCTTCCACCGCAGTGCATCGGGTTGCCAAGGCAACTGCTGCCAGAAGAAATCTGGCCTGGTGTCCTATTTACTTAAATTTTTTCCTTTCACAAGGTTAATTGTTTTCCTGGTTTTTGTAAGCTATCGCTGACTAAGTTTCGATCCGGACCATGCTCCTGTCTTGTCTTGTCCTTTTGGTTGATCTGCCTGGTGCTTTTTGTCCAACTCCTTGTCCTTAAATGGAAACTGCATCAGAAATGTTAGGTTGCGTGGGGCCAGTGAAGGTGATCGCAACGAAAACAAAGTTTCAGACCCGCGCGACCTCCAGCGTGGGGAGACGCAGACGGTATAGTTGCTGAGGCTGCTGTACCACGTTCAGTGAAGTTCCTTGTACATGTCCCGTTCATCAGAAAAGGGCTCGTGCACAGAACTTCGTTAAGTGTGGTACGGTTGCCTTGGCAAACATACCACCCAGTCTGGCTTGAGTCTTTTCAAGTAGGAGCTGAAGATGGCACAGAAACCACCTAGATGCTGTGTTCACTTTTGACCACTGCATTTAGGCCAGTGTTTCTCAAGCGCGGTCCTCAAGACCCCCAACAGGTCATGTTTTCTGGATTTCCTAAGCCTTTCACAAGTCATATAATTATGGTCAGTGAATCGGGCATCACCACAGTTATATCACCTGTAAAAGACTTGGGGGGGGGGGGGGGGGGGGGGGGAAGATTTATCAAAACCTGTGCATAGGAAAACTTGCCCAGTTGCCCATAGCAACCAATCAGCTTGCTGCTTTCATTTTTATGAAGGCCTGTGAAAAATGAAAGAAGCGATCTGATTGGTTGCTATGGGCAACTGGGCAAGTTTTCCTCTGCACAGGTTTTGATAAATCTCCCCCTTGGGGTCTATTCACACGGCAGAATTTCCACTTGTGGAATCTTATAGAAGTCTATGGGCTTTAATTTGAGGAGGAAATTCTGCCATGTGAGTAGACCGTAAGTAAACCCTTGAGGACCGTGCTTGAGAAACACTGATTTAGGTGGTTATATAGCTGGAATTGGAGTTATCTCTGATCGCCAACCTCTAGTGGTGGGTGTCAGCTACTAGTGGTGGGTGTCAGCTGTAATGCAAAGTGTAATGGGGCAGGATTCCACACTCACATACCTCAAATGTTACAAGACTGTACTGACGCGAGCACCGATAGATGCCATTATTCTATTTTACGTGATTAAGCAGACGTTCTAGAAGAATCTGTGGAGCAATGGTCTCCAAACTGTGGACCTCTAGATGTTTCAAAACTAGAACGCCCAGCATGCCCGGACAGCCAACGGCTGTCCGGGCATGCTGGGGGTTCTAGTTTAGCAACATATGTAGAGCGTGAAATGACTGGAGTAATGACAGCTGGTGTAACCGATGAGACCCCCGGTTCTGGATCACCGGGGGCACGCCAATGCTTCAGCACTGATTATATAAGGCCTCTCTACAATGTATACATCACATGACATCTGTCATGATTTCCGCAGACACATGCCATCACGTCTCCCAGTACATAATGACTGGTCCTATTCGGAGACACGTTGTTTATTTTCCTATTCCGGGGTTAAACTCATGCTTCGGAAAAGGGAAGACATGAAAGGAGTGTGCGCGGCTGGTCTGCAGCCACTTGTTGGTGGTTATGTAGATGAAGCACTGAACAGCTGCTCTGCATGCGGCCGGGAGGACCTGCTCCGTGTCAGCCATTGTGCTGGGTATAAACATGTAGCAGAACTTTGGTATAAAATAGCAGCTTGTTCATGCGAGGTCCAGCGTGTGCCAGCTGTCCGTGCCGTCTGTCTGCCGGCTGACCAGCTGCTCCGTGCTGCCTTGTGCAAGGGAACTTACCTAGAAAGCTGTACTTGGTTCTGACCTAAATTTTTATTTTTTTATTGATGCTTTTAGTAGGTTTTTTATATGCAAACTCGTGCATGTGCGACGCTTCTAAACCATTGGTATTTACATCTGTGTTGTGGGGGAAGAAAAGGGCCAGGACTGATTTGGCCCGACCCGTACTGCCAATATTTTCCAGCAGAATCGGAATTATTGATCTCTATGGGATTCGGCTGCTCTTTTTACACTTTGGCCATGTTCTAATGGCGGAATTTTCAAGCAAAATCTGGCGGAGAAATTCCACTCGGAAATTCCGTCGCGGCAGAGTGCCATTGTTTTCAATGGGATTCAGCTGCACCATGCACACAGTGAAATTTCTGCCGTGGAAATTCTGATTCCGCCTTCAAACACGTCATTCTTTCTGCAGAAGACTCATGTTAAATGCATTGCCGGCTATGGAGACTGTGCATTTCCAAGGGGTCCTACCGCCGGCATGTTCTGCCACTGTCTGCAAAAGGTTCACCTGGAATTTTTCCAGGCAGACATTCCACTGTGTGAACACAGCCTTGTGCCAATAGCCTTCTAAAGTTCCAGATCCAGATTCCGCCTAAATGTTCGTTCTTTCACTGGAATATGCCCAGAACTGCATTGCAGCCAATGTACTGGGGCTTTATGCTGATGCTGCCAATAAAGGAGTAGTCCAGTGGTGACTCAGTGGTGAACAACTTATCCTCTATCCTAAGGATAGGGGATAAGTTTGAGATCGCGGGGGGTCCGACTGCTGGGGCCCCCTGAGATCTCCTGTATGGAGCCCCGACAGCCTGCGGGAAGGGGGTGTGTCGACCTCTGCATGAAGTGGCGGCCGACACGCCCCCTTAATACAACTCTATGGCAGAGCCGAAGCGCTGCCTTCGGCAATCTCCGGCTCTGCCATAGAGATGTATTGAGGGGGCGTGTCAGCCGCCGCTTCGTGCGGAGGTTGACACCCGCTATCTGGCCGGAGAGCCGGGGCCCTGTACAGAGAGATCGCAGGGGGCCCCAGCGGTCGGACCCCCCCCCCCGATCTCAAACTTATCCCCTATCCTTAGGATAGGGGATAAGTTTTTCACCACTGGACTACCCCTTTAAGTGCCGATTCCGGTGGAGTCTGTGTTGGGTGGATTTCGACAGACGATAAACATTTTCATTCTTTTGGTGGGATCACAGAAGTTCTCCTTTTTGGAATTTCTGAAGTGTGCACAGTGCAGCAGAATCCCATTAAAAACAGAGTTATTCTGAGTGGGATTTCCGTAGTGTGCATTGGCCCTAATACTCCAGAGACAAATAGCACCTAAGGCTATGTTCACACACCTCGGAAATTCCTCTGCAGCAGAGTCCAATTGAATTCAGCGGTATTCAGCTGTGCTGTGCACACGGCGGAATTTCCATGCCCGATGTTTCCAGCACTGAAATTCCGAATTCCGTGTCAGCAGAAAGAATGGAACTGTTCATTCTTTCTGTGGCCACAGCACGGAATGCATAGCCATCTGAGACATCACATTCCTGTGCGATCCTAGTGCCGGCATATTATTCCATAGTGTGAACGTAACCTAATGACTCTAGGACCGCATAGGAATGTAACATGGACAGCTATGCATTCCGTGCAGTGTCCACAGAAAGAATGAACATGTTCATTTTTTCTGCTGACATGGAAAACAGAATTTCCATGCTGGGAACCTCTGGCAAAGAAATTCCGCCGTGTGCACAGCGCAGCAGAATCCGGTTGAATTCAATAGGACTGTGCTGCAGCGGAATTTCTCTGTGGATATTCAAAGCAGAATTCCGCACTAAAATTCTGAGGTGTGAACATGACCTCAGGGATCCTGCATTGTGTCCTGCTTTTCAAGGACCATTATAGTGAACCACTCTGTAATACAGAATCTGCAGTATTATACTTTTCTAGCATATTCCATATATATCCATAGGAGAAAAATATAAAAATGTCCATATGAAATCGTAGTTTATGGTCACTCGTATAGACTCTGCATAGTTTTACTGATCTGTACAACTTGGACCTATAAGGGTGAAAACACGATTGCTTTACAGTTTCCTAATGCTAGTACAAAGTGCCCTGCGATGCCACCTCATGTGCATGAATCCTAAGGCTTGGTTCACACCATGTTGGGCACATCGGCTTTCATGGCTATTTTTTCTTTTTTTTTTTTCTTTAAAGATAGAACAGATCCTGGTGGGATAAGGAAATCCTTCTCTAAGGGTACGTTCACACATTGATAAAGAAATCCGCTGCAGGAAATCTGGAGTTTGACTACCATTCATTTCTATGGGTCTGCTGGCAATTGGCAATTCTGCTGCTATTGCGGATTTTTGGCAGACATATTGAGGTGAATGGTAATGAAACTCAGTGTTGTGGGTCCCCTAAGGCTGGAAACACACAGGACGTTTTTATGTAAAAAATGCCATCTTGCCACATGGAGTTTTTTTATTTATTTTTTATTTTTTTAGAAAAAGCTCTGCGGACAGCTTTGTACTTAGTTTTTTTTTAAGCATCTTTTTTCACCTTTTTTACTTGTGTTTTTATGCTCAGTGCACTCTTTTGAAATCACAGCATGCTCTGGATGTGAAAATGAGGGGGGAGTTTTTTTATTTTTATTTTTATTTTTTTTTCCTCTTCTCTTCTGCCCAACAAAACACCAAGCACCAAAACAAAATTTTGAATGTTCATAGACCTAGGGTTGAAATCGTATAGGGCAGAGAAGCTGCAGATTATACCAGTGAACTCAAAGCGTATATTACTATGAGATTTGTACAAATCCCATTCACTTGCTGCAGACATTTTTCTCATGAAAAATTTAAAGGAGTACTTCGGTGGAAAGCTTTTATTTATTTATTTATTTATTTTAAATCAACTGGTGCCAGAAAGTTAAATAGATTTGTAAGTTACTTCTATATAAAAAAAAAAAAAAAAAAAAAATATTAATCCTTCCAGTACTTATTAGCTGCTGAATACTACAGAGGAAATTGTTTTCTTTTTGGAACACAGAGCTCTCTGCTGACATCACGAGCACAGTGCTCTCTGCTGACCTCTCTGTCCATTTTAAGAACTGTCCAGAGAGGGGAGAAAATCCCCATAGCTAACATATACTGCTCTGGTCAGTTCCTAAAATGGACAGAGGTGTCAGCAGAGAACACTGTGCTCGTGATGTCAGCAGAGAGCTCTGTGTTCCAAAAAGAAAATAATTTCCTCTGTAGTATTCAGAAGCTAATAAGTACTGGAAGGATTAAGATTTTTCAATAGAAGTAATTTACAAATCGGTTTAACTTTCTGGCACCAGTTGATTTAAAAAATAAATAAATAAAAAAATTAAATAAAATAAAAAAATTTCCACCGGAGTACCCCTTTTTAAGCATTTCACAGATTTGATTCACTCATGGATTTGCAGCGAGAATTTTTTAACCACTTGTGGGCATAGCCTTATATTTCCCTTCTCCTTTGTGCTGGTACCCTTTCATACTGTTCATATATATAAATAAATATATATATATATATATATATATATATATATATATATATATATATATTATGATATGATGCGTATATATAATATATAGAATGTGATGTGAATCCGACCGTATATGGCCGTACATCTGCGATACATCACAGACACCGCCAGTTGATGGGAAATCTTCCCGTTCCCGGATGACAGATCCTAAGTGCTTGCTGTAAAGCCATAGGGGGATTGATAGTTGCGGGAGTCACAAAGACAATATACAAAATGTTGCTAAAATCTATGAAAGTGGTGCAGCCTGTCATAGATTGCTGGGAGTTGTAGTTTTGTAACAGCTGGAGAACGATAGGCTGCAGACAGACATTATTGATATCTGTCCCGGTCATATGATTGACACATGTTTATGGCGTGTTACATTCTTGTCCTGTACACGTGACCAGGAGAGATTCTTCATGCCCTGGCAATAAACAATAAAAGTTGCTATTCAAGAACACATGAGAATTTGAAACAAAATATTGCAAAATTATATACATTTTCTTATTACGACCAATAAACTCTGATCCCTGTTGATCTGATATTGATGGCGTATCATAGTTTAAAACTTTGGATAACCTCTTTTAATATTGATGGTCTAGACCAGTGGTCTCCAACCTGCGGACCTCCAGATGTTGCAAAACTACAACTCCCAGCATGCCCGGACAGCCAACGGCTGTCCGAGCATGATGGGAGTTGTAGTTTTGCAACATCTGGAGGTCCGCAGGTTGGAGACTAGAGATGAGCGAACTTACAGTAAATTCGATTCGTCACGAACTTCTCGGCTCGGCAGTTGATGACTTTTCCTGCATAAATTTGTTCAGCTTTCAGGTGCTCCCGTGGGCTGGAAAAGGTGGATACAGTCCTAGGAGACTCTTTCCCAGGACTGTATCCACCTTTTCCAGCCTACTGGAGCACCTGAAAGCTGAACTAACTTATGCAGGAAAAGTCAGCAACCGCCGAGCCGAGAAGTTCGTGACGAATCAAATTTACTGTAAGTTCACTCATCTTTATTGGAGACCACTGGTCTAGCCTAAGGATTGGCATTCAATATCAGATGTTGGGTGTGTTTCTCCTAACATAGAGCAGGTAAATGTGGGTGCCATGTTGCTTCCTGACCGTGCACAGTGCTGTACATTCAGTAGTGGCTGTACCTGGTATTGCATCCTACTCAATTGAAGTGAATCGTACAAGCTGCTATCAGATGTGAGACCGTGCCCAATTGCTATTAATGGCCAAAGGATAGTCTATTAATGTTAAGGTGCTGACACTGTCAGGCTATGTGCACACGGTAGAAAATTAGCAGAATGTCCGCCAGGAAAACAAGGGCGGACATTCTGCAAGTGGACACCGAAATTGGAATTTAAGTGGCGAAAACATCTGCCGTGGAAACTCCACCATGTGCACGGTGCAGTAGAATTCCATTAGAAACAATGGGATGCTGCTGCAACAGAATTTTCGAGCTGAAGGTTTCTACCTGATTCCTCATGGAAATTCTGTTGTGTGATCATGGCCTTAAAGGGGTCTGTTGTTAAATCAACTGGTGCCAGAAAGTTAAACAGATTTGTAAATCACTTCTATTAAAAAAAATCTTAATCCTTCCAGTACTTTTTAGGGGCTGTATACTGAAGAGAAATCAAAAAAAGAAATGCATTTCCTCTGATGTTATGACCACAGTGCTCTCTGCTGACCTCTGCTGTCCATTTTAGGAACTGTCCAGAGCAGCATATGTTTGCAATGGGGATTTTCTCCTGTTCTGGACAGTTCCTAAAATGGACAGCAGAGGTCAGCAGAGAGCACTGTGGTCATGACATCAGAGGAAATGCATTTCTTTTTTGGATTTCTCTTTAGTAAACAGCCCCTAAAAAGTACTGGAAGGATTATGAATTTTAAATAGAAGTGATTTGCAAATTTGTTTAACTTTCTGGCACCAGTTGATTTAAAAAAAAAAAAAAAAAATATTTCCACGGGAGTACCCCTTTAAATAGCTGTTAGGACAAGGAGACACACGATACCTTTCATAGATCAGTCTATGCTTCCATAACAGAAACATGCTTTTATTCTGATGTGCAAAGCGATGCTCTCAAGCTCCTGAAGTACTGAAAGGTGGAACATCTCCTCGCTCCCCCACCTATCCCTGCCCCTGCACGATTGACAGTCAGCTGGAAGCCGAGCCCTGTTTCCTTGTCTCACACCTGCACACAATTTGTATACACAGCACAGGAATGTGATGCTGAGCTAAGAGTACCTGCCATCAAACCATATTTTCTAAACGAACTCAGATTATATCCCTTTACTACTCCTAACTTCCCTCCTGCCCTTTTTAAAAAAAAAATTACAAGCTTTAAAAAGCTCTGTGTTTATTCCTTTTCCCTTGCTCACATTGTGTGAGCTCCCGGCAGGAGAAAGTGGGTGTTCCCCAGCAGGCGTGAGGTCACTAAAGACTGCGAGAGCTGTGCCTCACCATGTCCCGCACACATTTCCGGAGCTTGTTCACCTGCCAGGCCGGGAGGAGACCTAACTAACTGTTTGACTTGTGACAGGGACCAGAACAGAGCCACCTAGTGGCCGTTTTTTAAATCACATTAAAAACATATAAAGGTTGAGAATTTTAACAGCAAGTAAATAGCAAAGTGTCTTATAATTACATAAGGAACCATATATTAAAAGTTTAGTTTGGTGACAGGTACCCTAAGCAAAGGGTTTTTATTTTTTTTTTTAAATCCAGGAAAAACCCTGAAGCTGTGTGAGGACAGAGTGGGCGTCAGCAATGTTTTGTTTGCAGATCGTGGCCTCCAAAACCTGTTCCTCTCTGTTCTCATTTGACTTCTTTCTCCTATCTATGGTTCAGTTTGTCTTTTCTGACTATTGTGTGTATTGTACTAATCACACAGTCAGTTCACTAGTGTCTTATAAACCACAGAAAACACGTTTGACGTTTAACTCCTTGTGTTCCTTGATTTAGAGGCACAAAAAAAATATAAAAAAAAATAAATAAATTCAAAAATTATCCCTGGCAGACAGCAAATGTAACATCTATGCATCTCTGGTTTGCGGCTGCATCATATTAATATACTGGACAGACAGTAAAGCTACTAGGGAGGGTTAGTCAATGTCTTTAAGTCACCTCCCGTTGCAGTATTGCCCGTAACTAGAGTTGAGTGAATCTACAATCGGACTCGCCAAACCCAAATATAATGAATCGGCCATCAATTGATTGTCATGTCCAGTTCTTGTGTCTCTAACTGTTGCAAAACTACAACTTCCAGCATGCCTGGACAGCCGTTGGCTGTCCAGGCATGCTGGGAGTTGTAGTTTTGCAACAGCTGGAGGCACACTGGTCAAAAAAACACTGCTCTGTGCTGTCTAGAATTTCAGACTTCTCTAGGGAATCAGAACAATCGAAAAGCGGAAGAGCTGGTTTTTTAGCCAGTAGAACACACACAGTAACTTTCTCTCTTACTTCTCTGGACAGTCATAACACGCCTCTCTGCTATGCCATGGCATAATGCTAGTAAAGTGCACTGGACTGAACAAGCTGGTACTGTGCTAAGGGATAAAACCCTTTCCACCTACAGATATCACTAGCAAGTGTTCACTTTACATGGATTTATACAATTCTCTTTTAACCCCGGTACTGAAGTACTGTGGCAGCAGAAGGAATTTGGTACTGAAGTACTGTGGCAGCAGAAGGAATTTATTGATTTATTTTCTTCTTTTTTTTTTTTATTCTCCTGGGTATCTTGGCAATAGGATATTATGTCTTGCTTTCACAAGGACCTGTTCTTTAGGTTGTCATTATGGTTTACACTTGCACTCTCTCTGTGTGTGGTTATTGCCTGCAGATGTGACCAGTGTTGGGGCAGACTCCCGGCGATATTGCATCAAGAAAAATAGCGTTTTGCAGAAATAGCCGCATTTTCTCCGATACAAACAAACTGTGTTTAGTTTGCACCAGGAGTGAAGCCACCTGGTTTATGAAGCGAGAAGAGAGGAGTATAATGTGCTTGTGTGTGTGTATGTATATATATATATATATATATATATATATATATATATATATATATATAATGTATGTATGTGTATATATATATATATATATATATATATATATATATATATATATATATGTGTGTGTGTGTGTATATATATATATATATATATATATATATATGTGTGTGTGTGTGTGTATGTATGTATGTATGTGTATATATATATATATATATATATATATATATATATATACATACATAATGTGTATGTGTGTGTGTGTGTATATATATATATATATATATATATATATATATATATATATATATATATATATATATTATTTGTACATCCACGTTCAGCTAAGAAAACTTTTACTGCCATTCGAAGAAATGTGTTTGTTGTGCTCGGTGAACATTTCCCATGTGGTTTTTCCCAGAATTCCTTGTTTCCTTCCTCTTACAGGATACATATTTTTAATAGGACAATATTCCGCTTTTTCCTTTCCTTATTTTCACTATTTGGCTAATTGAATTCTCGGCTAATGTTGGAGAGCTCCGCACCGTATGTCCGAATTCTAGTGATGAGCAGTAGAGATGAGTGAATTTACAATAAATTCGATTCGTCACGAATTCTCGGCTCGGCAGTTGATGACTTATCCTGCATAAATTAGTTCAGCTTTCAGGTGCTCCGGTGGGCTGGAAAAGGTGGATACAGTCCTAGGAAAGAGTCTCATAGGACTGTATCCACCTTTTCCAGCCCACCGGAGCACTGGAAGGCTGAACTAATTTATGTAGGAAAAGTCATCAACTGCTGAGCCGAGAAGTTCGTGACGAATCGAATTTACTGTAAATTCGCTCATCTCTAATGAGCAGAACAGGTTGGATGTACAGATGTATATTGATAATGAATATAAGATAGGATACTTTCCATTAGTAAGGTCCTAGTCAATCTTATATTCACTTTCTTCGGATTGTATAGGGTACACAACCTTATTTTTCTACCAGTACTCGGCTGGTCTTACCCTAACTACTGTTGAGCTACCTATTCCTCCTTTTTACTTTCTCGATAATATTTTACTATGAAGGTCTCCTCTCCCCATTTACCCACCATTTTTGGACCCAGTTTACATTGGCGTTGAGCTCCGTTTGCTAAGCCCCTTCAAATGACGAGAGTTTAGCGGAGAAGAAAAAAAATGACTGCAGGTCCAGTTGTATTCAATAGAGATGAGCGAACTTACAGTAAATTCGATTCGTCATGAACTTCTCGGCTCGGCAGTTGATGACTTTTCCTGCGTAAATGAGTTCAGCTTTCAGGTGCTCTGGTGGGCTGGAAAAGGTGGATACAGTCCTAGGAGACTCTTTCCTAGGAATGTATACACATTTTCCAGCCCACCGGAGCACCGGAAAGCTGAGTTCATTTATGCAGGAAAAGTCATCAACTGCCGAACCGAGAAGTTCATGACGAATCAAATTTACTGTAACCCGTTTGGTGATCGTTGCATAGCAGACCATTCAGGTCCAATACATACATACAGCACCACCCCCGTCCTCAGGTTGTATTCCGAAGAAATTAAATCTGTTTTTAGTTCTGTTCTTGGATAACCCCCTTTAAAATTCAACCTTCCTTTTCCTGTTGGATGAGAGTCAGGAGGTCCCCATAAATACTTATCCAAACTCTGGACTTCAAGGTGTTGCAAAACTACAACTTCTCAGCATGCTGGGAGTGGTAGTTTTGCAGCATCTGGAAGTTGTCTGGAAGTTTAAAGGGGTAATCCACCTGTAAATTACTCAAAAACGTATATATGCTGCGTGTGAACACGCTCGTATTGTTCTTTGATGCTTGTACAGTATCTTTTTAATGTACTAATAATAGCAATTCATACAATACTAGGAATAGCATTCATTCAATCTGTAAGAGTTTCCCACTGTGGGGTGATCTGTCCTTTTGTAGGATGAACCATTTGGTGTTTCTAGGCTTTTCCCATCAGTGTTTGCTGTTAGCAAAAGTGTCAGCCGTGGAGCAGCCATTGGGTGTCACTATTAGAACAGTCAGTGTGACCGTCACCGAGATCATTGTCTTTATCCTAATAACAGAACGGAAGACCTGACAATCCTCCATGTATCACAGGTAATCTGTACAAAAGCCTTTTTTTTTTACGAGTAGGTTAGGCCAGTGTGCCTCCAGCTGTTGCGAAACTACAACTCCCAGCATGCCCGGACAGCCAACGGCTGTCCGGGCATGCTGGGAGTTGTAGTTTTGCAACAGCTGGAGGCACCTTGGTTGGGAAACACTGGGTTAAGCTATGTTCACTTCAGTGTTAGAAACATTCAATTCTGATAACATCCGTTTAGAACGAGGTAATTCGATGACAATAACTGATCTATCAAATGCCAATGGTTTATTTGTCTACTTGGAAAGGTATGTAAAGATAAGGCCACGTTCACATAAGCGTTATAGAAATAGCAACGGAGATATTTAAAAAAAAAACTGATCCAATTAAGGTCATTAATGGGTCAATTTATTTTTTTTCAATCTCGACTGTTCTCGGTTACTGTCCGTTGCGTTAAAGTTGCTTTTCTTTTTGAGCAGAGGAAAGACGTGTTACAGGATTCCCCCCCCCCCCCAATAGACATGAATGGAGGGGACGTGATGTGACGTCACAAGGTGCATGGCTTTATGTCTACATTCACGGGAACCCCGAATAAACATACTGTTTAGAATGTTGAGTGCTGCAGGGAGGTGTCAGTGGTGGGATCCCTACAATCGGACAATGTTTGGATAGGGGATAAGATGTAGGGGCAGAGTACCCGTTTAATTGAATTCTATGGTGCCGCAAGTTACTCCGTAATTTTTATCCATTATTTCATCCGTTATTGCTACTAACATGCTCAGAAGTAGAGATGAGCGAACTTACAGTAAATTCGATTCGTCACGAACTTCTCGGCTCGGCAGTTGATGACTTTTCCTGCATAAATTAGTTCAGCTTTCAGGTGCTCCGGTGGGCTGGAAAAGGTGTATACAGTCCTAGGAGACTCTTTCTTTCCTAGGACTGTATCCACCTTTTCCAGCCCACCGGAGCACCTGAAGGCTGAACTAATTTATGCAGGAAAAGTCATCAACTGCCAAGCCGAGAAGTTCGTGACGAATCGAATTTACTGTAAGTTCGCTCATCTCTACTCAGAAGGGAAAAAAAATGGAAATGGTTATAAAATAACAAAGATAAACAGATGTGTTAACAGAGATTTTATTTACAAATTTTTCAAAATCTCATCATTTTACTTCTGTTAACATCAGTTTTATATCCTTCATGAGTGACGTCCGTTATGTGTCAATAATGGACGTATCCTAACGGATTTGTACAATGCCGATGTGATCATAGCCTAACAGACCATTAAACGGGCACTCTAATTAAATTTTTTTTGGCCATTTCACTCCTTTATGGTAAATAAAAAATATTTGTAATATACTTTGTTAAAACATAGAAAACTTTTTTTTATTTTTGCTTAAAAAAGCTCAAGAGCACATTTCCCCCCATCTCATACACAGACTTTGGACCAAAGCCCAAACACAGGAAGTGCAGCCTGGAGTGCTGAGGGGTGTGTGTCCAACCAAGAGCATATGGCAGTTATGTGTGAGAGGAGCTATGATTGGATGAGGTTGGACACCCCTCCCTCCCCCTCAGCACTCCAGGCTGCACTTCCTGTGTTTGGGCTTCGGTCCAAAATCTGTGTATGAGATGGGGGGGAAATGTGCTCTTGAGCCTTTTTAAGCATAAATAAAACATAAAAAAACGAAATTTTTTTTTTTTAAACAAAGTATATTAGAAATATTTTTGATTTACCATAAGGAGTGCAATAGCAAAAAATTTTTTAATGAGAGTGCCCATTTAACATCAGTTAATATCTGTTTATAGGTATGTTTCTATCCATTTCTGTCTGTTTTTTAACTGTTTACTTTTAAGGTCATGTGATCTTGCGTCACTTTTTAATTTTTTTTAATTTTTTTGCTGAATGGCCCCATAACGGGTCAGCGCACAACTGACTTCACCGGGTCCTAATTCATCCTATTGACGTATTGACTTAAATGGGGTCTGTCAGGGATCCAGTAATTTGCCTGAGAAAAAAAAGCACATGTGCTATGTGTATATATATAATATAGGGGTGTGAATCGCCAAGAATTTGGCGATTCGATTCGAATCGCGATACCAGTGTGGCGATTCGATATATCGCGATATATCGCGATACCGTCTAGGTGACGATACATCGCGATATATCGCCCACCTGGGAGCATTCATAGATCCCAATAGACGCCGCTGTCAGCTTTGACAGCGGCGATCTAGTACTCCGGTGCTGCAAAATAAAATAAAACACACTTTATCTTACCTGCCAACGAGCCCGCGGAGCTCCGGTACAGTCCGGTACAGGTGTTCGGTCCCCGGGCTGTATTCTTCTTACTTCCTGTTAGTCCGGCACGTCACATGGAGCTTCAGCCTATCACCAGCGGAGGCGGGACATCGCTGCGGCTGGTGATAGGCTGAAGCTCCATGTGACGTGCCGGACTAACAGGAAGTAAGAAGAATACAGCCCGGGGACCGAACACCTGTACCGGAGTGTACCGGAGCTCCGCGGGCTCGTTGGCAGGTAAGATAAAGTGTGTTTTATTAAAAATTCCACATCCCTAAAAGAATCGATTCAAAAATATTTTGAATCGATTCTGTATCGGCAAATGAAAAATCGCGATTATCGCGAGAATCGATTTTTTCTTACATCCCTAATATAATATAATATAATTTTTAACCTAGCCTTAGAGTTCAGTGTTAAATGTATAACGCATGTAATGATGTCCATTATTTCTGACAGGGAAAAAAATGAGTACATATAGAAGGTATGCTGGTACTACAGAGTTCCGATATAGCAAGGAGTAATCAGACTCATGGGTAATTGCTCCTGGATCCAGTCGGTGCACGGCTCAGACCAACAATAGATCCAATAAGGCAAGCTTTAGGAATGAGATGTCTGCAGCACACGTCATCGGTCCAACATAACTTTATTGTCAGCACAGGCAGCGCACAGCCTGTGTGCTGCATGGGCTGACAAAGTTATGTTGGACCAATGACGTGTGCTGCAGACATCTCATTCCTAAAGTTTGCAAAACAAAAATTAGTGCATGCCCAGTATTTTTTTTTTTTCCACCAAGGAAAAAAAATGGAAGTGCAATGTAAAATTCCCCTCCCAGCCTAAGCATGGTGAGGGTAAGCTGCTGGGAGAACAATGTAGAAGGTACGGTGTCGGCAGTGACGTCACCACTGCTGTTCTCTGCTGGGTCTTGCTGCTGTTCTCTGCTGGCTCCCGCTGCTGTTCTCTGCTGGGTCCTGCTGCTGTTCTCTGCTGGGTCCCGCTGCTAGCAAACACCAGTGGTGACGTCACCAAGCTCCGCCCATGCTCCAAGTCTGCCCTGAGCTGAAGATACCGAAGAGGATTGCCAGAGAATAACAGCACGGAACGGGACAAGGCAAGTACCGTTGTCATCAGGGTCACCTGCACTACCTGTCTGTATTGACACTGGTGACAGATTTCCTTTAAATCTGACAAGGATACATTCACAATTATGACATATTTGTAGCATTACATAGCCCAGTAGTGACATTGAGGCATAGTGACAACTGAGTGTGGGCAAATATCAGTACAAATTGGTAAAGCGAATGTACTGTGGCATCGGCAGGCCAATAAAGAAATGCACATTAATAAGGTGAATATACCATATATCGTAGGAGGCAGAATATGTGACTGCAGAGGAAAACCAAAAACAATGGACAAAATGGATGTATACCATGAGGGAAGGAACATACCCAACTTCACACGTAGAAGGCGGTTATGCCAACCCACCTACAGTAGAATCAGAGTGCCGGAAGTTTATTCTGTATCATGTTCTGACTCCTCCTTGTGCACCTCCAAGTGCCAACACTGTACCTTCTACATTTTCCTCGCATTGTACATGCGCGCGTCCTCCTGCAAGCCAAATGTCTACTACCTTATCCTGCTGGGAAAGCAGGCGCTCTGTGTTTCACAATAGGATAAAGACTTCGGTACCCAATGTATTGCCGATTCCCACAGCACTCTCTGTGGTGACTGTAAGTAACATGAATGGTGTAACTTTGATGAGACGTTTGGGACGTTTAGAGAGTCTTGTATAGTTAAATTAAGAAAGTGACTTCAGGTTCAGACACAAATCCCAGTGTGAATTGGCTGATTACACTGTCGAGCAGTGGGGACCGGAAACTGTCCTATTGGGAAAATGATACCTGGTGGTGGTGGTGGGGCAGTGCAGCCTTTTACACTCACCATTCCTATGCTGCCAGGGGACTATAACGTTGCGCTTCAAAATCCATCACATATGCCTTGTTAGTGTTCTACTGAATCTATCCAGAGGGTTTTGCTGAATTGCAATGGATTCTCCTGAGTCACATTACTGACAGCTCATATCATATAGCTGACATCACCGAGTTCTGTATAGAAGGTTAGGTCATTCCTTACCAAATATAAGAATCTATTTTTGATGATCTGAGTATCAAATGGAAAAACTGTGAAACTACTTTAGAAGTATGTACACGTTGGAGTGTATTTTTATCTCCACGTAGCATTTACATGGGGTGTCAAAAAAAAATAAAACAATTTAAATAAAGATGACCTGGATTGAAGGCTAGAATACGGCCATTGCAATGTTTGAGCCAAAGCCAGAAATATATTCAAAACCAATGGGAAATAGAAATGAAGGCCTTATACTTCTCCTTCCTACTGGATCCACATGTGACTTGGTCTTAAACTGCATTGGTAGTATTCCGAAAAACTGCCAAGGGCAAACACAGCCTAAGGCAAAGGTTTTATTGCAGCTTTGTCTTTCCTTGGTCTATGTGAGGGAGTATATGAAACAATGCGGGGTCTTCAGTGGCAGCCTTGTCAGTCTTCAGCTATTGAACCCTGATAAACGCAAGGTGCGCTGTATGGTTATCCTTGAAATTTTCATCCTTCTTAGGGTGCGTTCACACGGCCGTTTGTCCCCATTTTTTTATTTTTTATTTATTTATTTATTTATTTATTTATTTATTTATTTCGTTTCGGTTCCGTTCTTGCAGGATGTAAACGGATTAAAAACTTTTTTTTTTTTTTAAATCCCATTCCTGTCAATGGGATTTTTTTAAAGATCCGTTTACATCAGTTTGTACCCATTTGCACTCCTTTCTGTTTTTTTTTTTACAGCAGAAAAAAACGGCATATGTAGTATTCTTCCGTCAAAAAAAAAATGAAGGAAAAAACGGATACAGTAAATTTTAACATTGAAGTCTATAGAAAACGGATGAGCCTTTAATGCATCCGTATTTGCATCCATATTTTCAATCCGTTTTTTATCCGTTTTAACTTCTGAGCATGCTCAGAACAAAAAAATGTTTTTTGTTTATTAACTGAACAGTAACTGATCCAAATGGATACAAACGGATAACATCCGTCTGCATCCGTTATTGTCCGTTTTTTACATTTTATTTTTTATTTTGATGAGAGCAGAAACGGGACGGCCGTGTGAACGCATCCTTACTGTTGTGGTATTGTTGGGTCAGTCGGTCCACTGTGTATGTTGTTACTATGATGCCGACGCTCTTCTCCCACCTCAACCACATGTTGGTGGATGTCGGTCCATGGTTAATCTAGTTGGTACACTCTATGGGGGAGATTTATCAAAACCTGTCCAGAGGAAAAGTTGCTGAGTTGCCCATAGCAACCAATCAGATTGCTTCTTTCATTTTTGATAAGGCCTCTGAAAAATGAAAGAAGTGATCTCATTGGTTGCTATGGGCAACTCAACAACTTTTCCTCTGGACAGGTTTGGATAAATCTCCCCCTAAGGTTGCATTCACACCACATTTTTGCAATACAGTTGACGTATCAGGTTTTTGATGGAAAAACAGATTCCTCAAAACCTGACTAAACTGTATCAAAATGTGTGTACAAATTTCAACTCGTATACAGTTAAAAACCGTACCCGGTTTGAAAAATGATGTCCGGTTGCATTCGTTTTGTAAGAAAAAAACGTATACGTTTTTAACTTTTCACTCCATTTTGAATAAAGTTTTACTTGTTTGATTGCACAGTTTTTTTTCTTAGAATTTCAAAGTCCAAAAGCGCATGGTGAAAACCGGATGGAACCGTATGCACATATGGTTCTGTACGGTTCCCATAGACTCCTATGTTAAAAAAAACAAAAAACGTATACGGTTTAATACAGTTTTTCACCCGGACCAAAAACATTGGTAGACTACGGTTTTGGGTACGGGAAAAAAACTGACAAAACCATAAAGGATGCAGAACGGACACAACCTGATGCATCTTTTGGCATACGGTTTTCAATACGGTTCCGTACGGTTTTCACATAGAAAACGTGTACGGGAACTTTATTGCAAAAATGTGGTGTGAATGCACCCTAACACATAGTTCCCCAACCAGTGTGACATCAAAAGGAAAATGGAAAAGAACCTCATTTGTCCAGACGCTGCCGGTTGGGTCATCAGGTGGGGCACAAATAATGCAATGTATACCTTTCAATATTGTATACACGAAAATGTATTATTAAAATAATAAACAGACAGATTATGCGTTTCGAGGGTGACTCCCCTCTTCTTCAGATCAGGTGTGATCATCACCTGATCTGAAGAAGAGGGGAGTCACCCTCGAAACGCGTAATATGTCTGTTTATTATTTTAATAATACATTTTCGTGTATACAATATTGAAAGGTATACATTGCATTATTTTTGCACCACCTGATGACCCAACCGGCAGCGCCTGGACGAATGAGGTTCGTTTCCATTTTCCTTTTGATGACTACGTCAGGACCTATGTGTCTGTGACCTCCGGCTTGCAGCCCCCCCTTGGATATCAGTGAGTACCCCTATACGGGGTGATATGCGCTACCTTTATTAACATCTGGTGAGCAGCCACCTATAAGTGCCGTGGGTTTCCCCACAATTACACCTGCTGTCTGTATTTAAAGGGGTTATCCAGGAAAAAACTTTTTTTTTTTTTTTTTATAAAATAAACTGGCTCCAGAAAGTTAAACAGATTTGTAAATGACTTCTATTAAAAAATCTTAATCCTTTCAGTACTTATGAGCTTCTGAAGTTTAGGTTGTTCTTTTCTGTCTAAGTAATCTCTGATGACACCTGTCTCGGGAACCGCCCAGTTTAGAAGAGGTTTGCTATGGGAATTTGCTTCTAAACTGGGCGTTTCCCGAGACACGTGTCATCAGAGATTACTTAGACGGAAAAGAACAACCTTAACTTCAGAAGCTCATAAGTACTGAAAGGATTAAGATTTTTTAATAGAAGTCATTTACAAATCTGTTTAACTTTCTGGAACCAGTTGATATATAAAATAATTTTTTTTCCTGGAATACCCCTTTAAGGGTAACACACGAGGCGCCGTTTCCCGGTCTTTTTTCTTTCTTTTATTTTAACCAGTGTGACGTCAGCTGTGGCGAAACTACAACTCCCAGCATGCCCGGACAGCCAAAGGCTGTCCGGGCATGCTGGGAGTTGTAGTTTCGCCACAGCTGGAGGCACACTGGCTGGGAAACACTGCTCTATGATACCGTGGTTCAAGAACAGCTAACAAGTGGCGCTGTTTCAGAAATACTGGCTCCACACCTCCAGGCCCTAACAATATGACAGGGGAGGGGAGGTCAACACCGAGAACCCGTCGTGATGTGGTCACCACTTGGTATCACGTTTTTGGTCACAAAATGTCAGCTATTCCTAACTCGGTCACCATTTAGTGTATTCTTTTTGTGGGTTTTTTTCAGTCAGTAGACAAATGAGAAACCTCTTCATAGTTTATAACTTAGGAGTCAGGAGTCCGGCCTCCATTCCCTAGAGCCTCTGAACACTCCGGCCCATTGTACGTCTCCCTGTAACACAGTAATAGCTGTCATTTTACTTGTTCTTTATGTCCCTCTGCTCGGTGTCGGCGGCTCAGATCTTGTAGGTTTCACTTGACTGAATTTTTTTCTTGAAGTTTGTTTCATTTGGAAAATCAAAGGGTGTTTTGAGTCCTGTTTTCCTGCTGTTGGTGAGAATGGGATTTTGGGTTGTGCAGGAATGTTACAGCTGCTATGCGATCGTGCACTTTTCATGGTAGTTGTGTTTTCATAACCTTTTAGTCCTTCTTGTGTATTCAGGTTAGCAGAACAAGCTCATCTGCAAAATGGATTCATAGGCCCCCATATTGACTTGTGCCGGAAGCAGGGACTCAGATTTTAAAAGGACTCCAAGTCCAGAAATAAAAGTGCACACGGAGAGGGTTTTATGCAAAAAAATACTTTACAGCATACACTCACTGGCCACTTTATTAGTACCAGGTTGGACCATCTTTTGCCTTCATTCTTTGTGACATACTTTCTACAAGGTGCTGGAAACCTTCCTCAGAGATTTAGCTCCATATGGACATGATGACATCACACAGTTCTTCCATATGGACATGATGACATCACACAGTTCTTCCATATGGACATGATGACATCACACAGTTCTTCCATATGGACATGATGACATCACACAGTTCTTCCATATGGACATGATGACATCACACAGTTCTTCCATATGGACATGATGACATAACACAGTTCTTCCATATGGACATGATGACATCACACAGTTTCTCCAGATGGACATGATGACATCACACGGTTCCTCCGTATGGACATGATGGCATCACACGGTTCCTCCGTATGGACATGATGGCATCACACGGTTCCTCTGTATGGACATGATGGCATCACACGGTTCCTCCGTATGGACATGATGACATCACACAGTCCCTCCGTATGGACATGATGACATCACACAGTTCCTCTGTATGGACATGATGACATCACACAGTTCCTCTGTATGGACATGATGACATCACACAGTTCCTCTGTATGGACATGATGACATCACACAGTTCCTCTGTATGGACATGATGACATCACACAGTTCCTCTGTATGGACATGATGACATCACACAGTTCCTCTGTATGGATATGATGACCTCACATGGTTCCACCATATAGACATGGTGGCATCACACTGTTCCTCTGTATGGACATGATGGCATCACACAGCTACTGCAGATTTGTTGGCTGCACATCCATGATGAGAATCTCCTGTTCAACCACATCCCACAGATGATCTATAGGATGGAGATCTGGTGACTGTGGAGGCCATTGGAGTCATGTGACCTCATTGTCCTGTATTAGATGATGTCATGTGACATGGTGCATTATCCTGCTGGAAGTATCATCAGAAGATACAGGGGACACTGCGGCCATAAATGGATGGACATGGTCCGCAACAATACTCGGGGTAGGTATGCTGTCATGTTTATACCATGCTCAATTGGTACTAAGGGGCCCAAAGTGGCCGAGAAAATGTCCCCCACACCACCAGCCTTAACCATTGATACAAGCCAAGATGGATCCATGCTTTCACGTTTTTTATGCCAACTTCTCACCCTACTTTTTTTATCTTAATGTCACAGCTGGAATCCATACTCACCGGACCAGGCAACATTCTCTGTCTTTCATTGTTCAGTGTTGGTGTCTGTGTGAACTGTAGCCTCAGTTTCCTTTTCTTAGCAGACTGTAGTGGCACCCGCTTTGGTCATTTGCTGCTGTAGCCCATCTGCTTTTAAGGTTGTACATGATGAGCATTCAGAGATGGTATTATGCAGGCCTTGGTTGTAACTGGTGGTTATTTTAGTTACTGTTGCCTTTCTGTGGAAGATCGTTTCACTTCAGATTATACACCATGGCAAGACTGAGCAGAACAACAAGACACAAGGTAGATATATTGTATAAGCAAGGTCTCTCCATGGCAAAGATTTTAAGCAGAGTGGGGTTTTAAGATCTGCTGTTCATGCTCTTTTGAAGTATTGTTTCCGAACTTGTGCCCAGTACTGTACGGCATTGCTGTGGATAAGAGATGAGCGAATTTACAGTGATTAGATTCGTCACGAACTTCTCGGCTTGGCGGTTGCTGTCTTTAGCCTGCAGAAATTAGTTCAGCTTTCAGGTGCTCCGGTGGGTTGGAAAAGGTGGAAATAGTCTTAGGAGACTCTCCTAGTACTGTATCCACCTTTTCCATCTCACCGGAGCACCTGAAAGCTGAACTAATTTCTGCAGGCTAAAGGGAGCAACTGCTGAGCTGAAAAGTTTGTGACGAATCAAATCACAGTAAGTTCGCTCATCTCTACTGTGGATTTCCACATGTAAATTTGCATTTTCATCCTGTTTGATACTACTCGAAGGGTCTATTCACACGGCAGAACTTCTGCTTGCGGAATTCCACCTCCAAATTAAATCCCATATCCTTCTATAGGATTCTGTACTCCCATTCACACTTCAGAATTTTCGCAAGCGAAAATTCTGAAGTGTGGATGGGAGTACGAAATCCCATAGAAGTCTATGGGCTTTAAAGGAAAACTGTCAGCTTTCTCCGACTTCAGTAGAAGTCCTTCGTTTTTATATTTCTCGTTCCTTTTCGAATGCACTTCTGGCTGTGGCTCCAAAACTACAGTGGCGGTATTCCAAAAAACTGCCGAGTAGAAACCCAGCCTAATAGTTGGTTTGCTGTGAACACTGTAAGGCAGGAACCTGATGAATTTCTTCAAATACTGCCAGTTTCACAGTATTAGGATAGAGTCTTATGGTGTAGCTACTGTATGCAGATGTGAGCCATTGGCCACCACATGTGAGGGTAGCTTCATCAGCATATGGTAGCTGCGTCCTAGAACCATGCCGCTACAGTGTCTAGGGCAGTGTTTCCAAACCAGGGTGCCTCCAGCTGTTGCAAAACTACAACTCCCAGTATGCCCGGACCACCGTTGGTGGTCCGGGCATGCTGGGAGTTGTAGTTTTGCAACAGCTGGAGGCACCCTGGTTGGGAAACAGTGGTCTAAGAGACAGCTGTCACTCTCGCATTCTCAGACTACTGCTTCACAGGACTGGCATCAACCTCTCCAGCATAGCCACAACTCCCATAATGCACTATAGCCTTCAATAGTTTTGCAACAGCTGGAAAGCTACTGGTTTGGGTCCGCTGCTATAAGAAATGCTGTATTAAATTCTATAAAACTACTGTACATAATAAAAATCTTAAATTATTCAGGTGCCATACATTGGATCACATACCCATGTAGTAGCACGGTGTCCAGAGGTCTTAGGGCCCAGTCACACTATGGGATTTCAGAGCAGAATTCCGACTGTATGATGATACAAGAAGGTAAATGGGAAAGAATCCCTCTTTAGGCGCTGCCTCTCCCCGGGCGGTATGATTAATCGTAAAGAAATTCTGTTTATTGACCAATAACTCGTTTCGCGTATAGCACCCTTCTTCAGACTGGTATGTATGAAGATACCATCACT
>NC_079193.1:45142932-45145432 GCF_029499605.1 Hyla sarda
AAGAACTACACTCCTTCCTCTGGAGTATACAGCAGCTGATAAGTACTGGAAGATTAAGATTTTTAAATAGAAGTAATTTACAAATCTGTTTTAACTTTGTGGCACTAGTGGATTTGAAGAAAAAAATGTTTTCCACCGGAGTACCCCCTTAAAATACCCTGAGACCTTTAAAAAGAAATAGCTAGGCTGATGTAATAAGAAACTGCTGGGACTAAACTCGCATCCTAAAGACTCTTCATCCTGCAGTATTTGGGTCAGGATTGTATTTGGGTCAGGATTGTATTTGGGTCAGGATTTTCAAGCCAAAACTAGAAGTTGTTCCCGAACGGTAGTTCTGTATACATCTTGGTAAACCATTTTTCTTCATGTTTGGGAACTAGCCTGAGTGTACTCGTCATAGTTTTTGTTTGGTCGGACAACCCCATTAAAACATATATTATTAGCTTTTGCTTGCGTTAAATTTGGGGTAGCATAGATTTACTTTTTACGATCCTATAGTAATGAGGCCGCTCTGGGTAAAGTCTACGGGCATCCAAACAACCCGAAACATTACATCTGCTGTTTCATGGAATTGAAGATAGACATCCTTTGAGGACTTTTACCGAGTCTGCGCGCAGGGGAACCTGCATTCTTGCGCTGCTTATATACTGCCAACAGTCATCCTGTCCCGGTCCTCCTGTCCCGGTCCTCCTGTCCCGGTCCTCCTGTCCCGGTCCTCCTGTCCCGGTCCTCCTGTCCCGGTCCTCCTGTCCCGGTCCTCCTGTCCCGGTCCTCCTGTCCCGGTCCTCCTGTCCCGGTCCTCCTGTCCCGGTCCTCCTGTCCCGGTCCTCCTGTCCCGGTCCTCCTGTCCCGGTCCTCCTGTCCCGGTCCTCCTCTCCCGGTCCTCCTCTCCCGGTCCTCCTCTCCCGGTCCTCCTCTCCCGGTCCTCCTCTCCCGGTCCTCCTCTCCCGGTCCTCCTCTCCCGGTCCTCCTCTCCCGGTCCTCCTCTCCCTGTAATATGTGTACCAGGTATTGAAATATCTCCAACCGTACGGAGATGGGACTTTAAACAAAAACCCCGACCCCGTATGGGACTTTAAACAAAAACCCCAACCCTCACAAATGGGGGTAGTTAAGGGTTAAATGAACTATCCTATATTTTAAGTGGACATATAAGTAACATGTGACCAAGTATTATCGAAATATCTCCAGCCGTTTGGAAGTTATGTAGTAACATATATTTCCCATAGACTTGTATGGAACTTAAAAAATAAATAAATAATAATAATTTTCACCTCCTTAAGGGTGGAATTTTGAAAAATCCTTTCTTATTCCTTGTCTAAGTCTTAAAAACAACACCTTTGCAAAAATTCAGGTTTCTAGGTCCAAGGGTTTAGGCTGGGCGCTGATGAGTCAGTGAGTCAGGTCTTCTCTTTTTATATATGAAAAAAAAATATATATATATATAAAATATATTAAGCTAATGTGGATTTCTTTTATTTTTATTTCTTGGATCAGGCCTTTGCTCTATGTATCTTGAATTCTCCCCCATTTTTACTATTTTCTCTCTGCCTATTTACATAGCCCCCTCTGTATTCCCATGAACTTTTCATCTTGCTAACTTGGCATGGAGAATGGATGAAACAAGCTGTGTTTTATTTTTTATTTTTTTTGAGAAGCATCTGATAATACAAGCCGGGGATCAGATCCATGAAAGAATCTTCTGCGCAGCTGGTTTAGATGACTGTAGATCGCTCTATGGAGAACGCACAGTCTCCCTCCTCCCGCTCGCTCTATTGGCTGCTTGCAGCGGTGATTTAGTAACACTCACTGAATGGATTACCATACAGCTGTGTTTCCCAACCAGGGTGCCTCCAGCTGTTGCAAAACTACAACTCCCAGCATGCCCGGACAGCCGTTGGCTGTCCGGGCATGCTGGGAGTTGTAGTTTTGCAACAGCTGGAGGCACCCTGGTTGGGGAACACTGCCATACAGTCTACGAGCATACCCCGCATACTATCAGAAGGAACTGTGCGGAGGACTAGAAGTGTGGGGTAGAATGTAAGGGCTTAAAGGGGTTATCCAGGAAAAACTTTTTTTTTTTTTTTTTTTTCAGATCAACTAGCTCCAGAAAGTTAAACAGATTTGTAAATGACTTCTATTAAAAAATCTTAATCCTTTCAGTACTTATGAGCTGCTGAAGTTGAGCTGTTCTTTTCTGTCTAAGTGCTCTCTGATGACACCTGTCTCGGGAACCGCCCAGTTTAGAAGCAAATCCCCGTAGCAAACCTCTTCTACTCTGTGCAGTTCCCGAGACAAGCAGAGATGTCAGCAGAGAGCACTGTTGCCAGACAGAAAACAACAACTCAACTTCAGCAGCTGATAATTATTGAAAGGATCACGATTTTTTTTAATAGAAGTAATTTACAAATCTGTTTAACTTTCTGGAGCCAGTTGATATATAAAAAAAAAAAAAAAAGTTTTTCCTGGAATACCCCTTTAACTTATAAGCTTCTTCTAG